>NC_047166.1:22929773-23233523 GCF_009819705.1 Hippoglossus hippoglossus | reverse complement strand
AAGAGATTGTGACAATAGTGAGGTAAATCTTAGTCCAATCCACACAGAAGGGTGGTTGTGGCTCAGATGGTAGATGGTCCTATCCCCTGTTCCTCTAGTCTACATGCCGGAGTGTCCTTGGGCAAGAGGCTGAACCCTAAATTGTCCCTGACAGCTATGCCAACAGCATGTGTGATAGAAAACGCTCAGCATATAGTAGGCTGTATCAATGTGTGTGTGAATGACTGATTGTGACTTGTACTGTAAAGTGCTTTGAGTAGTTGAGTCAAGAAGAGTGATATATAAATAAAGTCCATTTACAATTTACAGTCAATATTCATTCTTTTTTTTTGCTTCAGGAATTCAAGCGAGAACTTTACCAGAAGAAGATCGAGATAGAAAGCCTGAACCATCGCTTTGTGTGCCGACTGTCTCCGGGCTCTGAGCGCCCTGGCTCAGTCTCGCCGCTGTGTGACTTCCGAATGCGCTGGGACAGCCTGGAGTCCGAGACGGTCAACAGACAGGTGAGGATATGGGAGCAGTAGTTCAATTGACATGTAAGTTGTATCAAAGTAAAACAAGAAGGTTCCTGGTCCAACTCCCAGTCCGTGTGGAGTTTGCGTAGGTTTTCTCTGGCTTCCTCCCACCGTCCACAGACATGCAGAGTGGGTTAATTGGAGTCTAAATTTACCAAAGGTGTGAGGGTGAATAGTTTTCTCTGGATGTTGGCCTTGTGATCAGTGGCGACATGTCCAACGTGTACCCTGACTCTTACCTAATGTCAGCTGGGATTGGCTCCAACTAACCCCTTGCGACCCTCAAATGATAAGCAGTACAGATAATGAATGGATGAAAGTTTAGACATAGAATAATCTGTTTTCATTATAAAGTCTCATAATGCTCTGTATCCTGAAATCTTTCTGTCTGCGTGTTTTATTTTCAGCATCAGCTGGAGTGTGCTCTGTTGGGTCTGGGTCAGTTCCAAAACACCCTGGACGAGCTGCACACGTGGCTTTCTCGTACAGCGGAACAACTGCAGGGCAGCCAGCCAATCAGCATTGATCTGCAGGCTTGTGAAATAGAGCTGGCCAAACACAAGGTTGGGGCTGATGTAATTGCATCAATGTGCAGTGATAAACTTATCAAAATAAGCGCCTCATTGTAGGGCTGTGTAGTCGGAGGAAGGCTCTGAGGTGATAAAGCTCTTCCAGACTTTCTCAGACAACATTGGAACTTGTAACTCCAGACTTTCTCAGGGACCAGTGGGTTTATCTGTGAGATAACACTGAGCACTTCACCTTGAATTGATAACTGTCTTCTGAGTGAGTGAGTGTTCACCACTGTGTCCACCAGTGTCTGTACTGTATCTGTTATTTCTGTTCATTTCAGCTTCACCATCAGAAAACACAGCTACGTTTATCTAAACTGCAAACCACAACTAAAATACATCCATGTCATACATTGTAATTAACCACCCACTGATAACCATGGTACATCTATAACCTCCTTCTTCCTCTTCGAAGGTCTTGCGTAACGACGTCATGTCCCATGTTCGCACGGTGGAGTCCCTGAACCAGGCTGGCAGGGGGCTGCTGGAGGTCGGGTATGGGGACAGTCCACACGGTCTGCAGTCTCGACTTGAGCAGCTCAATGAGAGCTGGGAGTTTGTTCGCTGCGAGACTGAACGCAGGCAGCTGGAACTGGAGAACAGACAGAGTCAGGTGAAGAGAGAAAATATTCTGTTTTTGATAAAACAGTAGTAACAGCTACGAGGTAGATTGAATTAATAGAGACCTGTGTGATTAAACATTATTATTATTATACAGTATAAAAGGAGGAAACATCCTGATATACTATTTTGTTTTCATATCTGTGTATGATGGCGCCATCTTGTGGTAAATGTCTGAACAGGAGTGAATGATATGTTTGTTTTTTTCTTTCCTTACTTTTTTCTTTTTTTGCTGAGACAGATGAACACACACATGTGTTATAGCAAGCCTGAATTTGAATGTCTGTTTTTTTTACATGTAGGAAAAACTGGCATCTAATTTATTTATTTATTAATTCTATTTAGGTCCAAGATGTTACAATGGAGATTCAGGATCTCCTGCAGTGGCTGGAGAACACAGATCTCAGACTGTCCTCCTCCAAGACCATGTGGGGAATGCCAGACTCTGCCAGTGAAAGGCTCAGTGCACACCTGGTGAGACCTACAAGACGTTTAGCTGAAAAAATATTAAATTATAATCAAATAAACAACAAATGTTTTCCTCATTAAAAAATAATTCAGGCCTCCCTATGATTCTTCTCTTAACAGGAGTTGTACAATGAGATGGAGTCGAAGCTCCACGCCTTCACAGATGTGAAGAATGCCGTCCACAGGATGCTGGAGAGCAGCGATGTTGTGCGGGGGTCGAGCACCGAACACAGCCTCTCTATTCTTGAACAGAAATGGGCATCTGTTTACAGCAAAGTCCAGGAGCGAAAGGTTATTTCACTTTCCATGCATCAATTCAATTTGTTTTCACTATGAACTCAGGTACATGTTCATAAAAAATGTGTAATGCTCGTCCTGCAGGCGAAGCTTACAGAGGGACTGGGTCTGGCCAAGGAGTTCCACAGCAACGTCCAGGAACTTCTCACTAAGATGAGCAAATGTGAAGAGTCCATCGGGCTTCTTCCTTCTCCCAGCTTTGTCCTGGACACCGTTTGTTCTCAGCTACAGGATCACAGAGTACGGCTTGTTATACCTGCTGGCATCTTTCTCTTTGGCTGCTTCAGATTCAGACATTATTTGTTTTTGGTTCCCAAATGACATTTTTCTTGTCCTACAGACCCTGTTGAATGAGGTGAGCTGTTACGGTGAGAAGAAGACCACAGTAGAGAACACAGGCTGCAGACTAAATGAACTGAGCAGGAAGGAAGACTGCGACGTCATACATAACCTGATAATGACCGTCCAGGATCGCTACAAAAAGCTCCAGCAGCGTACCTCAGACAGAGGCAGGATGCTGGAGGAGGTCAAAAAGAACGCCAAGCGGGTAAACTATGTCATTATCACCTCCAGTATGAATAATGAACCTAACTGTCATGCTCAAAGCGTCATGATCTATCACTTCATCACTAATATTTCAGTTCAGAGAATCCTGGCGCCTTCTACTGGACTGGATGACTGAAGTCGAACAGACATTGGACACACATAAAGAGATCGCAGTGTCCCATGAGGAGATTAAACAACAGCTGATTGAGCAGAAGGTGCAGCATCACAATGAATACAGCTTGGTTACCTGCAGTATGTTTATGAGCCCATTCACTGATCAATTCTTTGGTATTTAGGAGTTCCAGAAACTGCTGAGGTCAAAGAGGCCCATGTACGAGGCCACACTGAAGAGCGGCCGCAGCCTCCACGAACGAGCTAAGACAAGCCATGACAGACAGCATCTGGAAAACCTGCTGGCTGAACTAAAAGACACATGGGACACCATCAGCGGCAAGTCTATGGAGAGGTATGGAAGTGAAAGTGTGAACATGCACAACACGATTCATTTTTAAATGATCGGAAAAGAAATTCAGATTTATCAGGAGAGAAGTTTAAAATGTAAAGTGTTGTGTGTGGTTTTCTATCAGGCAACACAAGCTGGAGGAGGCTCTGCTGTTCTCAGGCAGATTCACTGATGCTCTCCAGGCACTCAATGACTGGTTGTATAGAGCTGAGCCCCAACTGGCTGAGGATGTTCCTGTTGGTGGAGACAAAGACATGGTCAATAATCTGATAGACAAACACAAGGTAAATGATGGAGATTTTATTGGTTGGTTGATAAGGTAAGATAAGCTTAGGCATCAGTAAGTAATAATAAGTAACATGCAATAATTAAGTGTAAGGAAATGTGTAAGTAAAAAATATAGAAAATTAGGAATGGAATGAAAACTAATATGTGAAGTGTAAAAAAAGAAAACGTATGTACAGGGTGACAATATGTATAATAAATAGATTGCACATGAAACAATGTATTGGTCTATAGACATATGTATCTATATTTTTGAAGCGGTTTCTTCACATTCCATTTCTCTGCATATATTCTTTGTCTCAGGCGTTCCAAAAGGAGTTAGGGAAGCGAGCCGGATGCATTAAGACCCTGAAGCGTTCTGTGAGGGATCTGACCAGGAGCAGCACAGCTGATGCTCACTGGCTCCAGGAGCAGATGGATGAACTGGGGGGCCGCTGGGAGGCCGTGTGTAAGCTGTCAGTCAGCAAACAGGACAGACTGGAAGCTTCAATTCAGCAGGTAGTTCTCCAGCTAAAAACAGACGTCAAACCAAAACTTTGTAGAAGCTGCTGCTTTTAGTTTAAGTGTAAAGGAACTTTACTATTCTAACCAAGGAGGTTATGTTTCACCCCTGTCCATTTGTTCATTGGTTGGTTTGTTTGTAAACAAGAATACGCAAAAACTATTGAATGGACTATCAAGAAACTTGGTGGATGGAGATCTTGTTGAAAACCGAAATTGAATTTAAGGAGACTGCTGGGCCTTGGAGAAGATATGCACTCCAGTACCGCACTAGTTTGACGAGTTAACAATATGCACCGACGGTGGCTTTAAATATGACATTTGCTCTACAACATTGCAAATATTAATGTTTCTTGGTTTAGCCTAAATAGCCACATGGAAGCGCTAATCAGTAAGGAATGAATGATGGTTGACTAGCTTATATCTAACCATTAATAAAAGCTGATAAGCAGACCTAATCCGAATCTAATCTTTCCGTTCTCATCAGGCAGAGAAGTTTGATGGCCTTGTCCACTCTTTCATGGAGCGCCTGACTGAGGCAGAGAGGGTATTGAAATACGGGCTTATACCAGAGGAGGAGGAGATCTTACTTGCCTTCCGCAAACAGCACGAGGTGAGGATAACATGATACTTTATCAATTCCTGGGGGCAAGTTCACTTTATTCCCATCTTGTCTGCCTGCAGGCAGGTCATAGGTCAGGGTCTGCTACAAAACAACAAGTTGTTGCTGATAAGGATTTAGTGTTTGGCTCAAGGGCAGTGGAGCAAGATGATGCTTGAACCCAATTCACCCCTTTGAAGGGAGGGTGCCATTGTTGTATAGGTGCATGTTATTCAATTCATTATAGAAAAAAGATCAATTAGATTGACATAGGGATTAATGACATGATGTTTGAGTCCGAACGTTTTATCAATTGTTTCGAAGATTTCGAGAATGAAGTCATAATTGAGAAGAAACTCGTAACATTACATGAAAAAAATTATGATTTTTTTTTACTCGAATTAAGTCATCATTTTAGAAGATCAACAAAAATCATTTTTGTGCTAACTAGAGTTTCACACCTATCAGATCCAAATTCTTGAGTCATTTTCATTGTGAAACTATAAATACAGATGTAACCAAGGACATACAGTCGCCCACTATCAAACATTTCCTCCTCTGCAGAAGAGGCAATTTCCTTCAAGTCTGTGTGGTTAGTTCTTGCTTTTTTCTCTTTCTTTCTAAATTCAATCTCTATATATTTGGTTGTACTTGTGTTTTCATTTTATTTTAGCTAATTAAAGAAAAATTATAATAAAACCAATTAAAAGGGTTAGATAAAGACATTGGCAATTATTTATATCAGTATCATTTTTTATTCCCTAATATTGGCCCCCCAAAAACCCATATTGGTAAGGCTCTAATGTTTTCATGCCATACCAGGATAATAATAAATCATTATCTGTGTATACTGGATAAAACACTGAACAATCCATTGATCTAACCGTCCTCAGGAGTCGGTGAGTGCTTTGCAGTCTCAGGCTGTGGAGCTGCAGAACATCCAGTGTCTGGGTGAGGAGATCCTGGCCTCCTGTCACCCAGACTCTGTCATCACCCTCAAATCCTGGATCAGTGTCACCAAAACACGCTATGAGGAGGTGAGTGCTGCCAGGGCCACAGATTAAACAACAGCAACGTTTAACCTTCCTTGAGATTAAATATTTCATCAATATCACAAATTATTTAGGAAAACATGAATTCCTTCAGTTAGGTCAGGTTTATTCGATAAAAAGCACATTTAAACTGCAAGAGAATCAATATTTGAGAAAATCCAGATGTGACTGGCCTAACTTCTCTCCCCTTCCCTGTTTCCTGCGTCAGGTTCGAACGTGGGCTCAGCAGCAGGGCCAGAAGATCCACGGCAGCTTGGCGGCGCTGGAGGCGGAGAGAGAGGAAGTCCAAAGACTTCTCGACTGGATCTCCTCCGCACAGGAAGCCCTCAACCTCAGAGACCAAGAGCCTCTGCCTGAGGCCACAGAGCACAACCAAGAACTCATCGAGCAACACACGGTCATTTTTTTTTCTCTCTAGGATGTCTGTATAATTTCTTAAAATTATTTAAATCCCAGCATAACCTTTGCCTTTTCCTTTCACTGATCATTCCTCTCTGTAGGTATTCATGGATGAGTTGAATAAAAAGTTTCCAGAGGTTGAACACGCCACAAAATCCTGCAAACTCAAGATTGTTCCTAAACAGCTAGTGTCTCCCAGCAAAAGGCCCCTCACAAGTACGCCGACATGGACAGTTGTTTACCATATAGTTCATATTTCATTAACTGATCCTTTTAATATAAGCACCAACAGCTTGACACCATATCTTCCTGCCGATGATGTGAAGAGCACATAATATTACCATGATGTTAAAATATTGCTGCTGTTTCTTCATCCAGAGAGGAGGAGCACTCTGAAGCTGCAGCCTGTTGTACCGGTTCCCCTGGAGCACCTCGACCCCCAGACCCCAGAGCTCAGTCAGCTGGTCGGTCAGTGGCAGAGGCTTTGGCTCCAGGCTGTGGCGAGACAAACCCGTCTGCAACAACACCAGCAAACACTCAAAGAGGTTATTGTTGACTTTCTAAACCATCACTGTAAAAATGAGAAAAGTGTTTTTTGGTTTTAATTTTATGTAACAACTGTAAAGTTAAATTAGTTTTTCTTTCTCTGGACAGATGGAAGAATTTGCTAACTTTGACTTCAACATGTGGCGAAAGCGTTACATGATGTGGATAAGTCATTTGAAGTCGCGCATCTTAGACGTGTTCCGCTGCATCGACCGCGACCAGGATGGACGCATCAGCCAGAAGGAGTTAATCGATTACGTCCTCGCCTCAAGTAAGACCGACTTGATATGATTCCCTTCAGTGTTGTGACCTATGTTTCACTTAAATTCAGTTACCATGAAATTCAAAAGATGGCATCTGAAAAGCCAGATCATCATAATGAGACTTGTTGACTTTACACCTCAACTGTAGAGTTCCCCACCAACTCTCTGGAGATGAATGCAGTGGCAACCATCTTTGACGTGAACAGTGACGGCTTCATCGACTACTACGAGTTTGTGAGTGCACTACATCCCAGCAGAGATCCCTACAGGAAAACACTGGATGCAGATCAAATCAATGAAGAGGTATGAGCCGTGGGCACATAAGAAAACACACAAATGTATTTTAATTCATCAGCGACATGGTCACAACATCTGAATATTCGTCCTCTGTAGGTGAGTCGACAGGTGTCACAGTGCAACTGTCCCAGGAGGTTCCAAGTGGAGCAAATAAGTGCCAATAGATACAGGGTGAGTCTCACTTTTCTTATTGATGCAAATTCAAAAAATATTCAAACAGATTTTTCATTTACTGTATTAATCACCTGATGTCTGGTGGGTGTCTGTGGGGAGGCGTCCTCTACCGACCAGGACATGAAGTTTATACGCAACAAGAAAAAGTTTTATTATGAGCATAAAAATTAATAATATAAAAATATACAGAACCATTTCCTCTATTCTATTACTTGTGTACCTGTGACTCAAAAACCGTAAACATCAATACATGTTTTGTGTGTTTGCTGCAGTTTGGAGATTCACAGCAGCTGCGGATGGTTCGTATCCTGCGCAGCACGTTGATGGTGAGAGTGGGAGGAGGCTGGACCGCTCTAGATGAGTTCCTGGTGAAGAACGACCCCTGCAGAGGTCAGTGCACTATTTCCAATTACTGCAAACTGTGTTTGAACATATTAACATAACAAAGCATACATGCCTGTCAAAGACAAGCTCATGCAGTGATATCAGAGGCCCTCAGCACGTGGTATGACTCAAGGGCTTTACCCAGAACTTGTGTGAAAGTCAATTAGTGAATCATGCAATTGAAATAATATGACGTGGATCTTTTTATGATGCCAGATACACTATTTATACATAATTCCTCCATCTTGAATTTGTTTTCAAGTTTTGTCTTTCAAGTTTTGAAAAATTTGTTTTTTTTTAAGTTCATTGTTGCAAAGCTGCAAACAGCTCATGAAAAGTGACATTGTGGAGATTGATAGTTTTCACAGGACAATATTCAAAGCTACATAAATATATATATATATATATATAAATTATATAATATATATATATATAAAGACATTGTGGTGAAGTTTTACCATTCTAGTAATTTTTCAGATCTGTATTTTCCAATTTTAAATACCAACAGTTTTTCTTAGCTTTAATACACACTTGCCTGCTGGTTGGTATTTAATGTGTCAATAACAAAACGTTTGACAGTGTCCAGTGAAACTCTGCTGCTGTGTCACCAACAGTGAAAGGTCGGACTAACCTGAAGATCAAGGAGAAGTACTTGTCTCCTGCAGGAAGCAGAGCCAAGGGTTTGACTGTCAGCAGGTCCAACTCGAGCCTCAGCCTCTACAGCAGTGCCTCTGCCCCCACCAGCCCCATGACACGCAAGGCAAGACCTCACCTCTGTCCTGTTACAAATGGCTGCAGCAACATCTTGTTTTTTTTATCTTAGACATCAACTTATCCTTTATTTGAATGTTAAAATATCACCCTAAAACGATAGCAGTCTGTATAAAATGCATTAGCCTGGCTTTTAACTAGAACTAAGAGATATGATCACATCTGTTTTGTCAATAATACATTAGTTCCCTGATTGTTTTAGGATCTATTGGTTACTTTTAATGCTCATCATGGCACCAGGCTATATCTTTAATCTTTTAATTCCCATTAACTTTTGTGCAGCTTGTGATTTGAAAAAACATATGTTACTTATTGTACTTGGTCAAACATTTCTTTCTTTAGGCATTACTCCGCAGGAGTTTATCAGGTGACCGCTGCATCCGTCCCAGGAGCTCCATAGCTGCTTTGGGCTCTGATCTACAGTTTGTCACAACAGGGGAGGACAACCCGTCCTCACCATCAGGTCAGCCAGTCACCTCAGTAGAAAAACACTTTTCACAGGACACACACACACACACACATATTTATAACTTGAGCTTGCAAATTAATCACCTCCTGTGTGTTTACTCTGTTTTGTGCCCTCCAGACGAAGCTGAGAGGTTACCCACATGATCACCTCTGCCTCTGAGCACCACGTGTATGCTGCAGCGCTGAAGCCAATCACAGCCTGAGGCAGAGGGAGAAGCAGCTGTATCAGGTCACATCTGAGGAGCAGCCACTGACAGAACGGTTCAAAGGTCACCAGAGGTGATGCTGAAGCGTCTTTGGATGTGATGAGTCTCTTTGAAGATAATGTGTGGATAATGCTTTTCATTCACTAGTCTCTGATTGCAAAGAGAGTAGAGATTAAGAAGCTCTGCATGGCTGCTTATTGCATGATGGCCAGAGCCTTGCTAAAGTTAGATTTTGATTTTCTTTTCAGCTCGTTATTCTTTTGTGGTTGTAAAGTTAAAGTCAAACAGTACCAGAAGCTGAGAGTAATGCTCAGCAGAGGGTGTTAATGTGCTGTCACTGATTTGACACTGACATACAGCTAGAACACTTTTGTATAAGGTATGTGAGGGTGCTGTACTGTTTGACTGCCCCCATCCAAAAATCACAGATACCAAAACCATGAAAGGGCACAGTACGCTGTCCTTCCTTTTTCATGTTATTTTTTTCATTTCGTGAAGATGGCATTGATGGCAGGGCCAAACTGTATCAGTTTTTTCCTTTTTTTGACACCATATTTTCCAATGATTATGTATTTTTTAATTGTTCTATAATGTAAGGATGTTTGAAACATTGGAGATTGTGTAATGAACAATGCACTGAAGTGCATCAGGTCATCGTTGATTTGTAGAGATTATTTTCTCAGGATTGGTTTTACCTTTCGCTGTATGTATTTCCTCTGGAACGTTACTGTGAAAACTTAGACGTGTTGTTTTCTCTATAACACAAATTCCTAGGAAAGTTTTATTTTCAGCACATTATTTCCATTAAAATGCACTTTTCTGTGTCCGACTACTGATAAGGTTGTTTTGCTTAGTGCGAAATTTGGCAGTTGTCATGAGTAAGAGAATTAATTTTGAAATACAAACTGTTATTTCACTTTGTGTTTCAAATAAATGTAGAATTTTTACAATTGTGTTTGAGCAGAATGCACTGGAGCTGATGCTGTATGATTGAGCAGAGTGACTTTTTTAAGTGAAATCTGCCTTTAGGTTGAATTATCTTTCCTTTCAAACATCTTTTACCAAAAGCAGTATATATATCGACTATTTTTTACGTTTTTTTGCTTTCGGTATTTGATTTTTCAGTTCTCCTGTCCAGTCAGAAATTCTCTACATGTTTGGGACTTCTCATTTGTTTCCTCCGATGTTCACTCATGATCCTGAAGATACAAATATGCATTGTTTTAGGAAAAACTACTGAAACACAGTCGTCCTGTTCCTGCTCTGTGTTGCACTGTGCCTGGAGCAGTACTTTACATATTTTATCTCCTGTGTAAAGCTGTTTTCTATGTAAGTGTCCCTTTGTACTAGATCTTCTTAAGGCTGAAGACAGTAGCTTATGTACATTTGGTCTATGCAGTTATGAAAAGGATTTTTTAAGGTCAAAAATGTTTTTACATGATAACGTACTTTTTCCTCTTAGCCGCAGTGTGTTGATGTCTGGAGAAGGTCGATAGTTTACTGTACTGTAAAAATACAATAGCCAGATTTCACTTCTATTGCTATGCATCCTAATCTTTCTGTACTGTAAATGTTTCTATACCCAGCACTCTTTCCAATGTCTAATTTAGGGAAACTGTAGAAGAATGTCACTGATAAACTGAAGTCCACTTGTATAAAAAATAAATCCTTTTTGTAATAAAAAAATAAATAAAAATACTTGCCATTGTCATATATATATATATTATACAGTTCTGCATTCATGTGCTATTTCACCAGATGTCAAACAAAGAAGAAAAGTGACAAATTTAACACATGCGGATGGATGGAATAAAACGACCAGATTAATTAAAACCTAATACGCTGGTTTAGCTAAACGTCTGTGTATTTTTTTCTGTTCTTTTTTCTTTGTTTTATCATGGGCTGCCCCTCCTTCCTGTGTGTGTGTGTGTGTGTTTGTGAATGAATGACTAAATTAATGAATGGAGGAATGAACACTGATTGCTTGCGTGTGTGAATGCGTGTGATTGGTTTCCCTCTGCAGGTCCATGGCACACTCGCAGTTGGTTTCCACTAATCACCTGTTGTAATATAAGAGCCCTGGTCTACCCTCCACTCGTAACCAAATTATACAGTTTGGCTAAGCGGTAGTATGGTCTCAGTATTGGCTCCAGTTCAAGCTTGTTGTCTCAGTGGGACAGCGAGGTCCTGTCGGCTGACACTCTCTGTTTTTGCCTGCTTCAGGTAACTACCCACCTGTCAGCTAGTTGGCCTGCCTGCCCGACCGACCTGAATCCTGTCTGCCTGATCCGTTTACCCTGGCGGTTTGTTCATTGGCGTATCTGCCCTGCCAGAAGACCACCTTTACGTGCTCTGCCAATCACCTGCCTACAGCACTTCACCGTACTCAGCCAAACCACGTGGCATTCTACGCCAACACTGCGACCACGCCAGAGACTTCCTGAATCAACACCATTCCCCGCAACCCAGTCTGAAAGCCCTTCATTAAAGCTTTTAGTATGTCATACTGTAGTGTCATATACTGTCAATCATTGTCTGAATCTTGCTATTAGGTCCAGTTCCTGCTTTGATTATTACAGGTTTTGGCCACTTGCGTGCAGTGAAAACATAACTAGATAACTACATAACTTGAGCCCTGATATCTAATTACTTTTTTTTTTCAGATGGACCACCTCATCACTGGTAAGAAGGACTGAATTTAGCTAATGATACCATAATGACTCAGGGAAAAAAATATTGACTTAGTATAACATGAGATAAGTTTTTAGAATGGCATTCTATGGAGCCAAAACCAAAGCAATGTGTTTAAAGAAGCTATACAATTCTGTTGACGTAGTCGGAGGATAGTTATCTGTATTTGTTGCATTGTTATTATAAATATATTAAATAAAGCACCTTCAACTGCTTTGTAATGAAACAAAATATAATACCTTCCTACTACTGCTACTGCTGTATAAGGCACAAACCTCTTTGTTGTAGTATAAAGGTGAATCTAGGTTACACTTTGATACAAATATAAAGTTACTTCACCACTCACCATAACCACAGAATTAGGTCAAATGTCAGGTGCACATTGTCTTGGTGTCTCATTTAATGAGGAATTCTCAAAATAAGAAATTTGATCCGCGGATCCCCGGCTCAGACCGCCCTCCTGTTGACGTCTAACAAGTGAATCTTTCACACCCACCAGCACCGTACATGCAGTACCAATAACACAGACATGTTTGTTTAAACACAGAGCCCCAGAAGTTTTGAGAAAGAAAGCAGAGTTTTGTACTACACAAACAACAATCAGGTCAAAGTAGTGCCCCATAAGGTTCTGATGTTTTATCAAAACACTGTCCTGTGACTGGATCTCAGCGCGTGTTTCTCATGGATATGTGATATTTCCCAGTGTATCAGAGCAGTGAGGTCACACAGTCAGCAGATGTCATTAGAGGTGGACAGATTTGGATCGGCTCACCCTGGAACATTTAGACTTTTATCCTTTATTTTCTTACTAGAGTGATGCATCTCACAACCAGACAATACACACACACAGTTTACCAAATGTTAGGAACATGGGAGCATTGGCTTAACATATAAATGCTAAATAAGCATTCTTTCGAAAGATTCACATTCCCATGCTTCTTCATAGGATGAAGGTTATCACTCAGAATATCTTTCAAAATATACAGGAACAACCAAGAGCTTGTCTTACACACAGCCTGGTAAACTGTCATTTCAGAGTTCTAATGTGGCTAAACTATAAAGTCTGTTTGTACATGACACTGCAGTTTGTGTTTCAAATGCAGAAGAGGGTGAAACTAGAACAGGAAACTGGTGCTTGATTAATTAGTCATACAGACTTCAGATTAAATTCTCCTGAAGTGAGCAGGAGATTGAGCAATCATTTCTCAGACAAAGGTGAATGTTGTTGTTTCTCCACTCATCCATTCAGGTTTTTCTTTTAGTTTTCCCATCTGTTTAATTTGATCAGATTGTATTTCACTCTATTCCCATTTATACGTTTACCAACTATCTCTCAAGTGCATTCATGAATGGAATGGGAACATACAATATCGGAGCCTGTCGACTATCGACTGACGATGAATTAGCAAATGGCAAAACACATACTTAAAATAATAGGAACAACTGCAATTATGTCAATGAAAAATACTTTGAACCTGCTAAACAATGGATCTAAGGAGTTGTGTGACACAATTGTGCCATTTTATCCACTCTACAAAGAGTATGTTGCATTTCTCAAAAGATAAACCTGGTTGTGTGTATTGAGGGACTTTGCTAAACCTGATCCATCATGTAAAACGCCACAAACTCTAATTAACAACACAACAGAATGTTTTTCTGCGACAGGAAAGAGCAAAGATTTAATTGACATTTGGCAGAAGTTAAAATTTCCCTTAATCCCTCGTCCTGGAAGGATCCAATCAGAATTATTTACTGCATCAAGAGTAATTTGCTTCAACACATGCCTCAAAGGAACATTGTTGTTATGTCTGAAGGAGGGAACAAGTAGTACCAGTCAGTGCAGAGGTGGGTACAAGGGCAGTCAAATGAAATACCATCCAGTGTAGTTACTGCCCAACAGGGGTCATTCATTTGAGCTGGAATTCATGGTGAACAAAAGCCAGGCCAACCCCTGACCAAACACCCACTCACAGAATCACAGACAGCTGTCCACAGTCATCTTCTGCTTGGATAAGCTGGGGTGGGGTTGTGGGTACAAACATCATGTAATAGTCTTTTCCAGCTGAATCTTCATTTACTACAACAATTTTCTAAGCTCCCCTTCTTCCATCTGTCCCTCCTCTCTCCTCTCTTCCTTCCTTATGCCCTTGTTCCCTTCCTCCACCCACCCCCACTGCTGAGAACTTTGGCTCCTGCACTGGATCCCAGGCTCAGCCCTCAACAGTCACATGACACAAATCCAGACATGTGGACTGGTTAAGTTCAAAGCATAATATGCATTCATACTTCACAGACAGGAACATCAGAAGGCCACAGTGATTTTACACATCTGAACGGAGAAACTTTTCATACTGGTTTCCACTGCACTTGACCCATTGTTCACCAGAACTGACTCTGCACTCCCACGAGCAGGTAGGTGGCATCTTGTGTAATGTGGGATGATGAATAGTTGTAATTCAAACCAAAGAAAGCGGTTGAGACACTCCAGCTGCCTAATCTCAAGAGGAAATATTTCAGGAAAAGAGTTTGGCAGATTTCCCACAATACAGTTTTTCAGAATTTAGCTTGACTGCACCTAATGCAGCTTATGCAACTGTGCAAAATGTGTTTTTGTTGCTATTGTACTTCAATCATATCTACTATATGATACATACAAGTATAATTTGACATTGGTTTGCTGTTTTATCACACAAATGTTACTTCAATAATTGACTTTGATGTTTTTTGATTTGTGTAACTGCACGATGGTTTCGAGACAACATTATTTTAAATGTTTTGAATTCACAAAAAACACAATTTGTCAACTGTGCACAGCATATGAAAAGAAGAATCTTTGAGTAATGCTCTAAACAATAATCCTTTTCATTTGTGTTGCTCTGTAGCAGTCTGGCATGCAGCCAATGATCCTATATGTTACTGGCAGCCTAGAAAAAAAGTACTTCAAATTGTTTCAACCCCTTGTGGGCGCTAGACTAAAACTCAGATGATCACCAAAGTTATGAGGATTCATCTTCTGGGGACCATGGATGTTTGTTGTCAATCAATGTTTCAGAGATTTTCAGTCTCAAATTTTCAGAGTGACTGAAGACCATCATTGCCATCCCTTCAGCTGCACTGCTAAAACACAGACACTTTATTATTTACACATTAAAAAATATTTTTAAAAACTTGACTCTGCATCAGAGTGTTTGCCCTAATATTTGGTATGTTCAGAATAGTTAAACAACTAAACAACTAAATGTTGTGACTGTGCAATTGAACTGATTTATATGTCATATCTGCACTGGTAAAGTTGACAAACTGGTCTTTACAGATGAGGACATGTGATCATACCATAAGTGATAGGCATGAGAAAAGCTGACTCATGCTACAGACCTGCTTTTACAGTTAAAATTCCAGGACAGACTCTTCCCGCCATGCTGAAGCAGAGACAGAGTCAATGTGATATTTCTAACTATATATCACATATTATGACTCTTATGGTGAAGCTACTGTGGGGTTAAATGAGGGTAGAATACAAGGTCGCATGCTGGTTGGGGGAGGGAAGTAAAGGAGGAGCTATTCTCACTGAGACCATCCTCTTAGTTCTCTTCCCTCCTATTGGTGAGCCCCAGGACACGCACCCCCACACACACACACACACACAGACCATGTGGCTGGATACACTTGGATTTTGAAACCACCCTCCAACGGTATCATGGAGGTTGAGCACATGTGCGCCTGTGCAGTCCCTCCCACTCCTGTCAAGTACAACAGAGACACGGAAGCAGAGTGTAAACCGCCCGCTCTCTGTGTGTGTGTGTAAAGAAAGGGAGAAGGACAGCACTCACACAGAAAAAACTGTGATCACAATGCAGTGAGAGGCTTTTGAGTGGAGAGAAGAGTCTGATCACCTCCTGGCTTTGTACTGAACGAGGTAAGATGATACAGAACGTTGTGACAGCACCGAACTGAAGCATTAGAGGAAGTCAGGGTTATTGGACTGCTGGGTTATCCTTGAACCACAAGGCCTGTTTTAGTCTGTCTGCTCCCATAGGGTGTAACAAGAGGTCATTGTACAGTCTTACATTTGAGATTCAGAAGCAGTTTTGAGGAAGTTCAGTCAGCACTAGTTTCTTGTTTTGAATGTGACTGATATGTTTGATATAAACATTTTCATATTGTATTTTTAATGATCTGGTTGCTGTAAAAGTTCCTGCCCTCTCCCAAGAGGCAATCGTTTAGATGTCACAACAGTGGATATGTAGTTTTATGTGGCACCTTCACCGTCATTTCCCTTTAATGTGTCTGTTTGTGTCCCGACCACATAGTGCTGTATGTGAGCAGCACTGTGTCAGTGTGTTAAAGGTCACGCAGCCTTCTCTTACCAGAGAGCACATGAGAAAAGGATGGAATTAGAGGCAGAGAAAAGGGCAATACTGGGAAAGTCAATCCCAGCCACCAGGGCCACATGTTTTATATTGAATATTAAATGATGTATGTTTATTTTTTACTTTACTGAAACTGTTTATGCATATGTTGATATGTAGTTACCAAACTTCATCATCTTGGTCTTTTTTAAGCCATGTCAGAAGCTTATGGCTTAATGAGTTGCAATTACGCAATCGGCATTTAAATGCAGCCTCCGAAGGATGGGGTCCCTGAATTGAGACAGCTTTTGTGATCATTGCGAATTGGCAAATGTTACTATGCTAACATGCTAAATTAATTAATTAATATTTTTTGAACATCAGTAAGCACGCTGATATTGGCTTTAAACTAAAAGCAACACTACAGTGCTGCTAGCATTTTTGCATTCAAAGATTAAGTTTGTTTCAATTCACCTGATCCAGCACCTTTTCTGGTTAAATAATAAATAATCTGAGTCGAAAAAACTGTTCCATTAAAGGGATAGTTCACAGAAACATTTTAATTCACTCATTATCTACTCACCACTATGCCAATGGAGGGGTGGGTGAAGTGTTTGAGTCCACAAAACACTTTAGGAGTCTCAGGGGTAAACAGTGTTGCAGCCAAATCCAATACAATTGAAGAAACTGCTGATACATTTTTCAAACGTCACAAAACAACAGAAAAAACATGCCTCCATACAGCTCCTGTGGTGTCATCCAAGTGTCCGGAAGGCCCGACATTCAAATTCCACTTGAAATGGCGTCATTTACACCAAGTACTTAGCCTAAATGTCCTCTGTGATCCTCCTCTGAGCCACGTTCACCAACCACACAAGCCCTCACCCAAGTACAGGCGTGGGGTGCGCGTTAGAAATTAGCAATCTAACCCTAAACCAAACTGTGCTTCATATAAAACTGTAGATTTTTCAGATTGTAAGGATCCCTCAGGTTATACATTCTACAAATCAAACTGGCTCATATTCTGTCTGTTTTTCAGAGAGCGGACGTCAACTTTTCCTGATCTTCCTCAACCTGCCTCCATCATGTCACTGCTCACCCACGTGCTGGCATGTCTGTTTGGTATGGGCTCCTGGGTGGCCATCAATGGGATGTGGGTGGAGCTCCCCCTCATTGTACCAGGGATCCCAGAGGGGTGGTACTTGCCATCGTACCTAACAGTCCTAATCCAGATGGCCAACATCGGCCCTCTCTTCATCACCCTGATGCACCGCTTCCGTCCAGGGGTTCTAGATGAGCGACCGGTCATCTATTGCATTGTGGGGTTGGGGATCATTGCTACATTCCTGCTGGCTTTCTTTTGGAGGCACACAGTGACAATAGGGGGCTCTCTGCACAGTGTTCCCCTGCTGGTGCTAAGTTTCCTGCTCTCTGTAGTAGACTGCACCTCCTCTGTTACTTTCCTGCCTTTTATGATGCGGCTGCGTCCACAGTACCTCACCACTTACTTTGCAGGTGAGGGCCTCAGTGGTCTGGTGCCTGCACTGGTTGCTCTGATTCAAGGTGTGGGTGTGGTCCAATGTCAGAATGCCTCTTTGGCTGTTGGGGCCAACAAAACAGCTGATAATTCAGAGCTACAAGCCATTTACCTGCCGGCTAAGTTTTCTGCCCAGGTCTTTTTCATCTTCCTCAGTGTTATGATGGTCGTGTCCCTGGCAGCCTTCATCTTACTCAACCATCACCCAGCTGTTGCTCGGGAGAGAATGAATGACCTCTACTTCAGTGAGGATCTGGGTGTGGGGAAGAGAGAACAAGGCCTGTCTCTGCATGCTCAAACACCAGAGCAGAAGCCCATGATCAGTCCCCTGGAGGCGGTCGGAAGGGTACCCAGGAGCACTTTTGGGAGGGGGACGTACAGCAACCTCCAGTTGGTGTTCATCTTTGTGGTGCTGGCCTGGGTCAATGCTCTGACCAATGCAGTGCTGCCCTCAGTGCAGTCCTACTCCTGTCTGCCTTACGGGAACAAGGCCTATCACCTAGCTGCCACCATGGCAGCTGTCGCTAACCCAGTGGCCTGCTTCATTGCCATGTTTATGCCAATTAGGTAAGAATGATTTGTGCAACTACCTCTTTACACAAAGGCTCCTTTATATGAAGACTTATGATTGTTTCAGTCTCCTCACAAAACACTAATTTCAAAAACTATAAAAATAAGATGTAATTTCCAAGTAGTGCAGTGTAACATACAGTTTGAATTGCTTCCAGATCTCTCATCTTCATGGGGTTCTTGACCATGTTTGGGACTGGATTTGGAGCCTACATCATGGCCATGGCTGCTCTTAGTCCCTGCCCCCTGCTGGTCCACAGTGCTTCAGGAACTGTGGTCATAGTAAGACTCTTTCTCTAAATGAATTCAGTCAGTTCTTTCTTGTACATGAGATCGCTTACTCACATGAGTAAGATAGATACTTGTCGACTCAAACCTGTCTGACTTTAACTTTTGGAATGATAGTTTTATTGCCAAAAATAGCAAGAAGGCAGGGTCGCAATGAGCATGTCTCCAGCTCTGAAATATTCTTATCCTGACAGGTTTTGAGAGTCCATTTCCCTTTAGTTAAGCATGTGACCTAACAAATCTGAAATTTGTATTAAAAAACTTTAAAAAACAGCTTTAAACTGAGTTACAATGTGCTTAAGAGTAATACAGAGTAAACAAATTGAAGTACTGCCAAATATTTAAAAACTGTTAAATCAAACATGGTAGTGAACGCCTCCTGATCTGACCTGTTTATGATGCAAGGCACTGACAGTTCTTGAGCAAGCTAATATGTTGTCATCAATGTTACAACCTTAATGCTGTCTTTGTAACAGGGACTGGATGTTGTTCGGATAACTGATATTCATCTCTTTTGTGCTACAGGTGCTGACATGGATCCTGTTTGTCCTGTCCTTGTCCTACGTGAAGGTCATCATTGGGGTGATTCTGCGGGATGAAGGCCACAGTGCCCTAGTGTGGTGTGGAGCAGTAGTGCAGTTGGGCTCCATGGTTGGGGCAGTATCCATGTTCCCATTGGTCAGCACCTATGGACTTTTCAAGTCAGGTGATGCTTGCAACACCAAATGTCCACTGTAGACTATAGATATGTTTATGAAAAACACTGCTGTACTAAACTTAAATCCAAGTTGCACTTACTTTGGTAGCACTGAACTTATTGTAAGAGATTAACATGTTCCCAACTTGTTTCATCAGAACTAAGATGTTACAGGTAAATTATCTGCAACTATAACAATGTTGCACAGATGTCTGTATTTATTGACCGATGAACTGTACATATGCTGACATGACATCTAGGGTCATTTTTACACATGAAAGTTCGGACCATGGTCAGAATAAATCCTTAAAACTTTGTTACATTGTTTACATTTGATCCGCTTAGTTTTGATTTCACATTGAAATTTAGGAAGCAGACTAAAGACTGTATGATAAACATTATACTGTTGTCATCACCAACGTAGGCCGTGTCTATCTATACTTGACATTGATTCATTTGTAGACGAGCAAGTTTCTGATGTTGCCGTATTGTCAATTAGGCTAATTGTTTTCACTAACGTTTTATTAATAAACTGTATAGAAAAAAGTAATATTTCGATTTGAATGGAGAAAAATTAGTGAACTGTTTCACTATATTGATTTTGTTGCCTCTGTAATATAATTATGGTATTACTGCTAGATAAATGTTGTTGTTGAAACATTACATTGGCAGAGGCAAAGACTACAAGAAATCCTGTAAGTCGCTTCTGCTTCTTATCCTCCTTCTATTGTTTATAGCTGTCTCAACTTCCTGCAATAGGTCAGAAAGTATGAACTATCCCAAATAATGTTTTTTCACTGCAAACACTCTGAACCATGGTTCGTTTGATCTGGACTGAGACCACCTCTTTTGGTCCGACTCAATTTTGGTCTGTTGATCCGGACCGTGGTCTGAGTCATCTTTAACGTCTGCTATTATGGTTCAGACTAAACTGAAAAGTCTAAAGGTCCAGACCAAACGAGGTAGGTGTGAAGGTGCCCTGAATTGTCATTGCTTTGGACGACACAAGATTCACTGAATATTACTGTACTGCTGAGAAAATTACAATTCCTTCTCAATTCAGAGGTCAAAGCCATTTTACTTGAATTGTTTTGAAATGTGGAAGTATAAACAATTGATGTTGTTTTTTTAAGAACCTTACTCTTAAAAATGTGCCTTAATTTGACACTGACAGATGTGAGTTTTTTTGGTTGTTTAACATTAGTACTTTATAGCTTTGTGGATGTTACTAGAGTGGAGAAACTGTTCAACAATACCAAATAAAACCTTTTTATTTTACTGCTGCCTAAATAAGTTATTTATAGTGCAATTGATCTTAAACCTACACCTCATACGACAGAGGGGAAAAAAGGGAAAAAGACTTCTAATATTACAAGAAAATCTTTTTAAATTTACAAAAATAAAGTCATGTTACCAGAAATTATAATTTTAGGCTACGTTAAAAGGAGCATAAAGTTACGTACATAAATATAGGTTTCACAAATAACAGATTGTGACCTCATTCTCGTAATATACATTTTTTTTTCCTGATCGATTATTTTCCTCATAATATTACCCGTTTATTCTCCACCTTTTAATATTATGACCTTACAAATCTCTGCATTTTTGCCTCTTGCAGTATATGCCAGGGAAGAGCCCATTGAATTTTAGTGCAGATCCAGATCAGGGCTCGATCCAAGATTTTTCCTTTATCATTATGAGATTGCAGCAACTTTCAACATTGTTGTTGATTTCTCAGATAATAACAATAATAATAAAAATTAGGCATGTTAAAGGGACTTATATTTAAGAGTGTGTGCATTTTGGTGCAGTTCCAAATGAAAATCAGGATCTAGCAAATTAAAATGTGATTTCATAAGGGGACTGTTGAGCCTTTAGCAGAGGTATGAACACTGTAGTTAAGTTATAATTTACTATAGGTTTCACAAATAATGAAATCTGTAATCTTTTTTTCATCACCACATTATCCTAAGCATCAGGATTTGAAAAGATTGTGAAGAAACTGTTTCTCTTCTGACTTAAAGGGGTTTTGAGAACAGATTTTTTTCTTTACACTTGTAATATGACTTATTTGTAACTCATTTTATAACTTTAGTGTTATATTATATATTTTTCTCTTGAAATCATGACTTTACTCTCATAATATGATTATGTTCTTCTCATAATATTATCACCTTATTCTTGAAATCTGTTTTTTTTTGCTTTTGTTTATTTTCTGCCACTTCCTGTTTTATTTTGTTACTTGCCCTTGTGTCTCATTGCAGTTGACTTTACTTCCGGCTCTCCCGCTCCTCGCTGATTACAAGCCCTGCCCTTATTGGTTTCACCTGTCTGTTACTTCCTGTATTTAAACCACGTGTTTTCACCTCTTCATCAGTTCACCTCTTCAGTTTCCTTGCAGTGTTCCAGCAGTTTCTTAGTTTGATCTCAATGCGTCTATGATTAAGCTTTGTTTTTTGACCCTGTCTCAAGTCTCCTGTACCTGAATGACTGTTTGATTACTGAACTTAAAGACTTTTTCTTTAATTTGTACAAGTTTGTGTAGAGTCCTGCTCTTGAGTGCTCCACCTTCCCTCAGCTGGTTTCCAATACAAAACAAGTTTCCACTAAACCTTCCTATAAAAAAAATCTACCACCACATAAATAAGCAAGAAGTTATCTGCAAAAATGAAATCATAATAAACCAATGAAGTTAGAATTGAGGTGAATAACATCTGCACATTCAGGTTTTTTAAATTTTAATTCTTACCACAAATAATAAGCTGAGATCACATTTATTGATGTTTCTGTGTAGATTTGCTTTCCCAGGCTAATATTTTGTGTAGGATTTTGCAGACCCGTGATGGTTTGAGATGTGTTGAAGTATTTTGGCTTAGTTAAGCTTGTTTTCTACTATAACTGTTGATTGAAATAAATGATACTTTAACTGAAACATGAAGGAAAGCATGGTAAACAGACAAGGTAAATACACACTACAGCCGTGTCTCAATTCAGGGGCCACATCCTCCGTCGACTGCGTGGACACCGTCGGCTGAACCGAAATGAGACAGTCTAGTCTTATTGCGTCACCAGCTTGTTCTGTCCTTACAGCCGTCACCAAGCAACAGAGTTACGGACAAAAAGCTGAAAAAATGGGGTCAGAAGTTGTCATTTTCTTTATTTTGTTTTTGGAGGAGCTGAGGATGCTTCACCGCCACCGTCGTCGTGTTGTACATTTCAGGCTGAGAGGAAACTATGGGCCGGTAAAATAAACCATTTCATCTGTATAGCCTGTGCAATTAGCCACCAATAATGTTGAATTAACTAACGGTTATTTCATGTATGATTAATGTTGTTTTAATTCTGCAATAAAATTTCATATTTAGGATAACCAGTGATAGAATGTATTTGAAAACATTCACTCATGTACTGCACTTACCTACAAATTTAAGGTACTTGTACATAAGTATTTTCCTTTTTATGAAGCTTTATACTTCTACTCGAACACCGAATCCGAATAACTATTTGCAGATTCCTGGCAAATTCACAAATCTCAGTAGACATTTAGAGATTATTTCCTACATTTACATATCACATTCAACTGTCATGTTTGTGGGTTCTCTGAAGTTGCCTCTGAAAAGGAGTATTTTGCACATTTGCATCTCAAAGCCAATGAAACAGTACCTTGTATGTTCAACAGTTGTACTTTCACGACAAACATTTACGGGACATTTAAATCGCATAAAAATAGAAAGCACCACGGCTACTCTTACAATAACTTTAAACCTGGCATAGTTGTAGTAAGAGACGGTTTTGAAAGTGCAAGTCTTTCAGGTGAAAATGAATACAATGAAATATTGGAAGAAGCCGAGCTGGAGGAGCAGTCAAGTTTTCAGACAGACATCTCAGAAAATGTTGAGAACGTGATAGAAGAAAAATTTGCATCCCGTTCTGCATCCCTGACTCCATTAAATGCCATTGTTTCAGATTTTTGTACCGTACTTTCCGGACTATAGAGCGCACCTGTATATAGGCCGCACCTGCTAATTTTTTAAAGAAAAAAGAAATTGTACATAAATAAGCCGCACTTGTCTATAAGCCGCAGGTGTCCCCGTTGAAACATGAGATATTAACGCAGAAAGATGTTACAGGAAAGTTTTTTTTAAACTTTTAATTAAATACATGCCGGTAACATCCACAACAACAACACAACATACGCAAATTATTTTTTCAGAACAGTGCTTTTAACAGTACTAAAGTTGTCTGCTTCAGTATCGGAATTGAACAGCCTGAGGTTATGTAATTCCTTCGTTACACATTTTATCGGCGAAAATATAGGAACCTACCAGCAAAAGTCATTAATTAAATAAAATCATTTAAATTAAATAAATGCCGGTAACATCCACAACAACACAACTACGCAACATACGCAAATGCTTTTTTTCAGAACAGTGCTTTTAACAGTACTAACGTGAACCTACCAGCAAAAGTCATTAGTAATTAGTCACTATCGCCATCGTCCTCCTGTGCACTAAAACCATCGAAGTCCTCTTCTTCAGTGTCTGAATTTAAAAGTCTCAGAATTGCTTCGTTGCACTCAGTCTCTCCTTCGTTTGCGCTCTCAATGTCACTTTCATCCCGCGTCAAATCCGCCATCGAGCTTGCGCTGTCCTCCTCATCACGCAGCAGTCCAGCCTTTCGGAACCCGTTGGTGATTGTGGATTGTCTGACACTGCTCCACGCTGTTAGGATCCACTGGCAGACTTGAGAAAAAGTTGCTCTTCGCATGCGGCCAGTTTTTGTAAAGGATTTCTCGCCGCTCGTCATCCAAGCCTCCCACTGAACTCGGAGTGCCACCTTAAATGAACGGTTCACACTAATGTCGAGGGGCTGCAAATACTTTGTTGTGCCCCCAGGAATCACAGCTGGAATTGAGTTTGTCTTTTTGACGGCCGCTTTCACAGAATCTGTGATATGGGCCCTCATGCTGTCCAAAACAAGCAATGCCTTTTTTCTGTGAAAAAAACCCCCCGGTCGCTTCCCGTAGCATTCATTCAGCCATTCCTTCATTAGGCTTTCTATCATCCACCCTTTCTTGTTGGTTTTCACAGCGATTCCTTTCGGGAATTTTTCTTTTGGCATCGTCATCCGCTTAAAAATCACCATGGGTGGAAGCTTTAGTCCGGATGCTGTGCAGCTCAGAACACAAGTGAAATGCGTTCTCTCATGGCCAGTTGTTTTCAGCGTGACGGACGATTCACCTTTTTTGTTAACAGTCCTAGTGAGAGGTAGGTCAAACGTCAAAGGTACTTCATCCATATTTATGATGTCATCTGGTCCAATGGAATTTTCGGCTATCTTTCTTTGAGTGAATTCGATGAAGTTTGTAATTTTTTCCTTAAAGTTGGGAGGGAGTTGCTGACACACAGTCGTCCGTGCCCTAATTGACAGGCCTTTTCGTTGCATAAATCTGAAACACCAAGATGGTCCACCTCTAAAATCTTCGATATTCTTTTCGGTGGCGATTGTTTTAGCTTTCAGTCGGATCTGCACGGTGGAAACACCTTGGCCGTCTGCTCTCTGTGTCTTCACCCAGTCTTCAAGTACGTTTTCAAGTTCGGGCCATCTGCTTTTCTTGCCTCTGAAAGCTTTTGTCGTCTTTTTGCAACGAGTCAGTTCTTCATGCTGCCGTCTCCAGCGTCTCACCATCGATTCATTGACGTTGAGTTTACGTGCAGCAGCTCTATTTCCTTCTTCGACAGCCAGACGGATCGCTTTTAACTTGAAACCCGCATCATGTGCAGATCTTCGTGTCTTTTCCATGATGAGGGTGCGTGCATGAAGCGCAAAATGGATGATCTGAAGAATTAGGTTTAGTTTGCCGAAACAGTTTCATTGGTCCACTGTGACCTGTTCGGCAATTTCATTGGTCTGATATGACTAGCAATCGTACAACATGTGGCGCCTTACCCACAATTCTCAGGTGCACTACGTCACACACACAACAGCTTTCTTAAAGGGGCAGGCCATGCCTGCAACACTATGAAAATCCATCAATAAGCCGCACCGTTGTAAAAGCCGCAGTCTCACAGCGTGTGAAAAAAAGTAGCGGCTTATAGTCCGGAAAGTACGGTACTAAGCATCATCTTGGTCTGAATGCGGCAGAAATTGAGGAACTGGCCTCTGCTGTCTGCATCTCTAACCCCTTGACAAAAGCAATTGGAGATCGAGGCCCATTTTGCACTGCTTTTAAGCGGAAACAGTACTTCAAAAACAAGTTCCAAGTAGTTGAACCAGTTGAATATGTTTTGGATGAAGAGCGTAACCATACCTACCAGTATGTACCCTTATTGCAGTCACTGCAGCAGCTTCTAAGCAAAGACGGTATAACAGATGATGTTGTAGAAAACTATAGTGCTCACTCAAATGAAACGTCACAACAAGAGTACAAGTCATTTCATGATGGAGAGTTTTTCAAACAAAATCATTTCCTGTCTGCAGGGGAAATGAGAATATGTGTGACCCTTTACATTGATGACTTTGAAGTGTGCAACCCCCTGGGTACTTCCAGAAAGAAGCACAAACTTTGCGCGATATACTGGATTTTGAGCAACTTATCCCCAGGCCAGCATTCGTCTTTATCATCCATCTACTTGGCATTACTGTGTAAAAGTAGCTACATCAAGGAATATGGATATGGAAAGTGCTTGAACCTCTTTTGCGTGATCTGGTTGTCTTGGAGGAGCATGGGGTGTTTGTCCCACAAATTGGAAAAAATATTAAAGGCACAGTACAATGTGTGGCAGCAGACAATCTGGGGGCCCATGGCATTGCAGGCTTTGTGGAGAGTTTTTCAGGAGAATATGTTTGTCGATTTTGTAGAGGACGTTCTAGTGACTTTCAAACCAAGCCGGTTCTGTCTGGTGACTTTAGTCTTCGATCCAAAGACAGACATAAAGAAGATGTTAAACATGCAGTGGAGAGTGGAAAGCCATGTGTTGGAGTGAAAAGGCCATGTGTGTTGACACAAAATCTTGCTCATTTTGATGTAACAACTGGATACCCCCCTGACATACTTCATGATCTATTGGAGGGTGTTGTTCCAGTGGAACTTGCACAGTGTCTGGGCATTTTAATATCCCAAAAATACTTCTCTTTGGACTCTCTAAATAAAGTGATTCTCAGTTTTCCCTACAAGGGAGAAGATAAGACAAACCGTCCCCATATTGTGCCACAAGCTTTTTTAAGGAAAAACACAATAGGTGGCAACGCAGCGGAAAATTGGACTATCTTAAGATCGCTGCCTTTCATGGTTGGAGATGTTATACCTGATGGTGAACCGGTGTGGGAGATAATTTTGGATATAAAAGAGATAGTGGAACTTGCTGTTGCCCAGATCCACACAGAAGAATCCATTGGATATCTTCAGTTCAAAATTTCTGATCACAGACAGACATATCAAGAAGTATTTCCAAACCGAAAACTTTTACCAAAGCATCACTACTTGGAGCACTACCCTCACGTGATCCAATGTTTCGGTCCTTTAGTTGGAGTCTGGACCATGCGATTTGAGGGAAAACAGTTTTTTTAAGGAAGTTGCACGTCACACCAAGTGTTTCAAAAACATTGCATTGTCAAGGAAAAAACAGCTGATGATTGCCTATCACATACACTCATTACGTCCACAGAAACCTGGAATTCAAGTGTCAAGTATATCAAGAGTTCCTCTTGATGTGCTGAGAGATGATCTATTATTGCCTATCCAGCAGATGTACCCAAACATGGCCGAAGTACACATGGCTAAAAGTGCAGATTTTAAGGGGATCAATTATAGAAATGGAATGATAGTCATCTGTAGATTTACTGATGGGCTACCTGAATTCGGAGAGATAATAAGGATATGTGTAGTTCAGGATACACTGAATTTCATTGTCAGGGCATTCTCAGCTTGGTTTAGGGAGCACTACCGGGCCTTTGAACTACAACCATGTCCAACTCGCAAAATGCCCCTGATATCACATGAAGAACTGGCAGAGAAGTACCCATTACATAACTACTTCATTGGACCCCTTCGACTGGTTACGTTTAAAAGATATCCTTATATCAAAAGCATATGTTGAATATGTGAGTAAGCTTCTGTAATTGATGGCTTAATAAGTTGATGTGATTATTTGATGTGCACTTTTTTCTCTCCAGCATGAGCACCTAATACCTGTCATCTTATCCACTTGGACAAGCTGTATAGTGACTACTTCTAACACTGTGGTAAGATAGCTTTTAAAACCTAATTAATTATGTGTACTTGTATTTTTGTCTCTTCTAGACCGAAGCATTTGGATGATGGCTGCACCAGTAAAACTGCGGATTATTCTTGGTGCCAACAATGCGGAAAAACTGACCATAGAATCGGGCATGCTGGAGTCTGTGGAGGATCTTTCTAATGAGATCAAACGTCAATTTCTTATCGACGGGGCCATTAGACTTCAGTACATGGACAGTGACTTTGATAATAATTTAGTTAACCTCAACCAAATCAGCGATATTCAAGACAGGGGCACAGTGAAAGTCATCTGTATGTCAGATGCTACAGACCTCAACTAATGCAACATGAACCAGAGTGGGGAAGACACCTCTTCGTCATCTTCAACAATAATACTCTCCAGCCCTGATTCGCAAACTGCTCGATCACAGTGGCCAACAACATTCCAAATCCCAAAGTTTCCATATGATGTGGAGATTCAACTTGAAAGCGCAAACCAGGCCTTCTTATCAGATGGAGTTTTTTTTAACCCAGGTCACAAACTCAAATCGGACATCTTAGAAAGTCTTGCTGAGCAAATCATTAAGTTCAAAGCATATCCTTCAAACTTAGAAATAGAAGATGTTGCTGAAGCTTTAATCAAAGCACATCCATGTTTGAGAGAACAAGGATCATTTAGTGGTTTCTATGGATGGAAAATAAGCCTTAAGTACAAGATGGCAAACTATAGGACAAAGCTTAGAAACTTGGGGTGCCCAGAACTTAGCATTAATTCCCTTAAGCACAAACCCACAGATAGATGCCAGCCTGCCTATAATGTCAAAAAACCCAGAAAGGCAGAGGTCAACTTTTGTCCTTCCTATCCTGCTGGGGAGACCCAGGACAGCCTTGATGGTGAAAGATTGGCATTGTTATCTGAGGTCAAGAGACATAACGAAAAAGTAGTCAAAGAGAAGATGGCCAAGACCTTTGCATACAGGAGGCAGGAGGTCGTCAGAGACAAGCCAATGATGGTAGAGTTCAAGATCAGATCAAGTGTCATTCCAACGCTTAATGCATGTTACTGTGACTGCTTTCTGAAAGAGCAATATAAGACAGCTGTAATGTGTAAAGCGCAAGTCTGTACTGTAAGGAGTGTTAAGAGTTATTTCAAAAGTTAGCACTGCATTGTTTTCTGCTGTTTTCCTCTGAAGTGCCGCCGATTCGCACCGCAGCAACCCGCGGCATTATGGGAGATGTAGTTTTCTTGTGGGATTTGTATAGAACGAATGTGAAGTGCATTGTTACCTTTCTAATGTTTGTGAACCCACATTAAGTCATTGTGTTTACTCTGTGATGGGTTAGACATGTGAGGCAGGGCTTATTTGTGTTTATTTTGTCCTTTGGTTTACATTATTATTTCATGCATCCTTTACAGTAGTCTAAGAAGAGGATGTGAACTGATGCAGTCCCTGTCACATGTTGTATCATTACAGGTATGATTGTCAAAAATGAATCACTATACGATCGTTTCAATTGACTGGTTTTGTCTACAATGTATACATGTTTTGTTATACTCTGTCTGCATTTGGAGCTGAAAGAGACAGTAGTCTGAGAAGAGGATGTCAACTGATGCAGTCCCTGTCACATGTTGTATCATTACAGTAAAAGAGATCCAAAGAGAGCTGTGGTGTCGGAGTAATTTTTTGGTGTGTCGCAGATTCGCTACACATTGCTGAAGAAAAAGCATGTTGAAGCTCATTTAAAGTTTGCTGCACAACATTTATACAAGCCTGTGAAATACTGGGAGAATATAGTCTGGTCAGATGAGACCAAAATTGAACTCTTTGGATGACATAATACACACCATGTTTGGAGGTCAAATGGCACTGCACATCACCCCAAAAACACCATACCAACAGTGAAGTTTGGAGGTGGGAACATCATGGTGTGGGACAGTTCTTCAGCATACGGCACTGGCAAACTTCATATAATTGAAGGAAGGATGAATGGAAAAATGTACCAAGACATTCTTGATAAAAATCTGCTGCCATCTACCAGGATGATGAAGATGAAACGAGGGTGGACATTTCAGCAAGACAATGATCCCAAACACACAGCCAAGGAAACTCTCAATTGGTTTCAGAGAAAGAAAATAAAGCTGTTAGAATGGCCCAGCCAATCACCTGACTTGAATCCAATAGAAAATCTATGGAAAGAACTAAAGATCAGAGTTCATAGAAGAGCCCATCCACTACAAGCACACAAGCAGACAGACAGAGAGAGAAAGAGAGGTGGGGGGGGCTATGAAGACCATCATTTACCCCCGAACCCCGACATTCAACGGGTACAACAACAAGCGGAGAAAGCAGAATCGCAGGCTGACCTTATATATACAGTCTATGGGGCTGACCAGCGGAGAAATGCACGTCCCGTGTGAACAGCCAGGCGGCTGCGCGCTTGAGAACGGCGCTGCGCTGCCTCGCAGCGGCGCTTCCGCGTCCGGTGTACCCCGGCGTAACGAGTGGGGGGGCTCTGTGTGTTTGTGCCAGTGTTACAGTAGTGCTGAACACTGCAGAAGTCTTCCACACTGTTGGCTGTGTGGCATTGACACAAATTCCAGCTCACGCATGGGAGAGCAAGCGGTCTTGCCCGAGCAACTGCTGCAGCCTCCCAGTCCCAACGATCCAGACAAATGCCACATGTGAGTGAATCGCGGGCTGACCAGCGTGGAGAAATGCTCGTCCCGTGTGAACAGCCAGGCGGCTGCGTGCTTGGGAACGGTGCTGCGCTGCCTCGCAGCCTCCGGTGTAAACCCGGCGTAACAAGTGTGGGGGGACGGGGGGTGAGGTGGGGGGTGGGCCAAGGCCATGTAGGGAGACTTCCAGTGCCTTGTTACGACACAAAACCCAGGAAGCTCAATCGAGTCACCCAAGCATGACGTTTCTGACTTAGAGGAACCATAACAAAACGCGCGAGTGTTTTTTTCCCAGAGTTTTTGGGTTGGTAGACATGCCAGATACCCACATTAACCTGTAGAAGCACTAACAAAGTGGAATTTGCATGCTATGTCCCCTTTAAGTGTGTGGGGATGCCCTTCGTGTGAATAATATTCTTTAGTGCTGCCACAATTGAATCTGCTTTCCCGTCAGTCAGGCAAATCAGATCCAGGAATTGGCAGAAGACCTTCCCCTCATTGTCCAAGTATCTAATAATGTCCATATGATACAGTTTATACATTTCAATTAACTGTATATTGAAATTGTATTGGTCAATGAAATGTTACACTTTGGGTAGACCTACCTCACATGAATGTCTAGCTGTTTGCACACAGAGACATCTGTGGTCTCATCAATCTCCAAGCCTATGGCTTGTGACTGAGAAATAGCCCTCAATATTGGCTTCTCGATGACAGCGGCCAGAATTTCCAGCATTTCATCAACTATTCGATGTGACCTATAGTTGGTGCTTTTGCCAATCTAAAAAAATGTTGGAAAGGTTAACATTCAAAGACGCTTGACAATTAAATGCAATATATGAATTCTTTAATTTTATGCAAGAAAAATCCAATTCATTGTCAATATAGCCATCGCATAAGACAAAACAAAACAAAAATATGGTAAACATTTACAAAAGAAGCTTACATTGAGCTTGTCAAAATAGGTGCAGCCCAAAAGATGAGCTAGTTGCAGCAAGGCTGAATAGTTGATGTGGTGGGCTATTTCATGCTTTATTCGCCAGTACAAGCACTTGAATGCCCCCACCACAGCCTCATGCTCCAGGACAACTGTGGGCTCAAATGATGCAAGGACAGTGTTGCCTGAAATGACATGCATCATCAGCATTGAAGAGCCAAACATGTTATTGATCAAATCATAATAGAATATCCTATTCATTCTCTATGAACTGTATTTTATCTATCTATCTATCTATCTATTTATGCATGTAATGTATTTAATGTATGTATGTATGTATGTATGTAATGTATGTATTTACTGACTTCCATACCTAACCTGGATTGCCTGAATCCGGAAACATTTTTGGATCCGGTACTTTTGTTTATCCGTCTACACGAAGCCCTGTCAAGAAAACACGGAAACGCTGGAGCGGAGTGGTGGAAATCGCTGTAAAGACGTCATGGAGCATGCACATAAAGTGAAAGAAGACAAAGGTCGAGATCCTACTAGCAATCTTCCCATTGCTGAACGACTTCTCTACCACCTGAAATCACTGTTACCACAGCAATCAAACAGGACTAGTTAGAATTGCGCACTTCGCCATAACCCTCGTTTGTGTTAAGTTACCGTTTTGAAACTTCCGTCTATAATTAAAATCTTTTCACGTCAGATTTGCCGGTTTTGAACAATGGTCCGATGAAAATAGATTAAACAGTGATAGATTAAAGTGTTGCTTGGTAATGTCATCCCTTTCCTAACCAGCTTCTTAACAACATCGATTTGGTTTATGTTGTTGCTGTTATGAAGTGACGCAGCGGGGTTAATAAGGGTTCAGGCTGAGGTTGCGAGGCGTGGTGCGTTCACGTCATCGGGTTAGAAGATGTGCGAACAGGGATCCGCTGGCGGGTTCGTGTGGAGGGAAGGCAGGTCCGACAACATTTCTTTCCAGATTCAGGCAATCCAGGTTACGTGTGGATGGGCCCTTACTTACCAAGATCAGTCTTGTACAGCCAGGGGGAGTATTTCCCCTCTGACAGCCAAGCTGGGTCAAAACCTGTCATCCGGTGGTGACTGGACTGATGCTTGTCTGGGGCAGAGCGTGCAACACTTGGGCTCTTTTCTGCACTTGGACCCGAAGCAGGAGAGCTACTCCGGCTGCTACTCGCAGGAGAGTGAGTGTTGCCATCTTCACCACCCTGGGAGCGTTTAAAAAACGCGGATATTTTATCTGCTTTTCAGGTGGTTAATGCGACATGTTTTCCGATGGATGCTCTCTGTCCGCTGGTGGGACTGTGCTCACCTGTGTGTGCACGCACGTGTCTGTGGAGATAGAAACGGCGCGAATGCAGGTGACAGAACATTTCCTGTCCCAACCTGTTACTTCCCCTGTGACCCAGTTCATGTGGGGGTTATGTTTGGAGAGCCATGGAAAACCCAGAATGAGAGGGTGTGATGGAGAGTTAAAAAGGTGAAAGCTCAGAGATTCAGTATGTTCTTTGGAGATAGTAATTTGAATCGGATCAGTCCGGTGAGTTATTTTACACAGTAAGCGTCCATCTAGAGCGTGAGCCTCTAATGGCTTGGGAAGAGGAATTCATTTTAAATTTAATCTCTTAGCTAACCTCCAGTCCATAAAGCTCTCGTCAGCCCCGGAGTCAACTAAGAAAGGATAAATGACAGTCTGAGATGGTGTGATAAGCACTGCTTGCATGAGAGGTCGAACAGAAGAAACAGTAGTGTGGCTCACCAGTGTATATCTTGCAGTTGCCTGGTCCCTCGCTGGACAGCCTGAGAGGTAGTGGCCCATCTGCCCACAATAGATGCATCTTCCCTCACGGACTCGACGTTGACGCTCCTCTGGACTGAGCTTGGTACGACCCAGCTGCATTGGCTCCTCCGTACCCGCAGAGGGCGCTGGTGCGACGACCGCGGGTGTGAACCGAGCCGGAGCTCGCCAGGACGGTTGAGTGGTAGTCGACTGTCCCCTCTGGAAAGGTGCAGAATAGTCAGGCCTGGATTTCCCACGATCCTGAAGACGTTTATCAATCTTGACGACCAGTGCTATGAGAGAGTCCACATCTTCTGGCAATTCGCGATTGATTAACTGATCCTTTATGGGCTCCGCTAACCCATACAGGAACGCGTCAAACAAGGATTCCTCATTCCAGCCACTATCGGTCGCCAATGTGCGAAATCCAATGGCATAATCAGAGACACGCCGATTGCCCTGGCGAAATCCCATCAGTGCTCTCGCTGCCTCTCGACCTGGGTTAGTGGTGTTGAAGATCTTGCTCAGTGTATTCGTAAACAGCTGAACCGAGGAGCAGACGTGCGAGTTTCTTGCCCACTCGGCAGTCGCCCATTTCTCTGCCCTGCCAGAGAGATATGATATCACGTAAGCCACTTTGGAGCATTCTGTCTGGAAAGATGGTGCATTTAATTCAAAGTGGAGACCACACTGGACCAGAAAGGCCCGACAGTCTCCAGAATCCCCAGAAAATCTCTCGGGACGGGAGAGACGTGGTGGGATAGCAGGCGGAGCAATAGTGGGAAGTGAAACTGGAGTGGGAGCTGTGGCTGAAGCTGGAGCTGGCTCTAGAACAGCATTCGGAGCGGTGAAGGTGTCAAGACGATCCATGAGCTGTTGGACCGATCAGTCAGAAAACTAACCTGACTGTGAACATTCTCCTGGCGTTCCGACATCCCTTGCATCTCGAGGCGAACCGCGTTAAATTGTTCCTCCGTCTGATGAAGTCGTCTGCCTTGTGCCTGCAGTGCAGCGCGCACGGAATCGGAGTCGGCTGAATCCATCTTTATGGCCAGTTCGTACTGTAATGTACTGAGAGGTGTTGGACTCAAATGCTCGACTCGGAGACAGAGATGATCAAGAATAACTTTTACTGTATGGTTACGGTACACGGAGTGGCAGTCCAGTAACAAACACAATATTCCAATAAGTGTCGGGCAGCAGCAGAAGTCGAAGGAGATCCAGTCCAGGTTCGATACACAGGTGAGGCAGTCCAATAACAAACACACAATTCCAATGAGGGTCAGGCGGTAGCAGGGTTCGGTGAAGATCCAGTCCAGGTTCGGTACACGGGTAGACAAAAGTTGAACAGGCAGAGGTACCGACAGGGAGGAAGCAAAAGCGGAGTCGATTACACAGACCGGGGTCGGAATCACTAGAGACTTAATTAACATGGAAATCGCTGGGACGCTTGAGACACGGGGAAACAAAGGCGAACTGGCAACGCGACACAGGAACACACAGACTAAATACACTAGGTGATGAGGAACAGGTGCAAACAATCGGGGAGGAGCAGACAATCAACAAGGTGGAGCACACACAAGGCAGGGAGTGAGGAGTCTGAAACGAGAGGAGAGATGAGTAACCAATCACAACCCAGAACAGAAGAATAAACGATAAACATCAGGCCAACTTAACTAGTACGCAGGGCTGGATGTAACAATAAGTCCATATGCCCCGAAAGCACAAGATGCTTTAAAACACATTTGATTTCATATGGGGCAACACCTTCAAGAATGACATGCATGATGTCTTGTGGGGTTTGATTGATTATATCAAAGTGAGGAAATTCTGTTAATTTGCTTCTCCTGTTTATGCCATATGTCATTTTTAGTTTGTCTTTCAGAAAGTCAGTATTTGCCTTTTCAATGTCATTGCATTGCCTGTTATGACTTGCCATTGTCCTTTTAACAAACAAATCTTCATTAAATTGCTCCTGCATGTCTTCAAAGTTGCATTCGCAGTGCCTGCATTTACTGTAGGCAAACCCCACTCCTATCTTAAATCCAGCCACTTCATGCTGAGCTAGAGTGTCTCCGCACACAGACATAAGTGCCCCATAAATTGTCCTCTCACCAGTTGCAGTGACAACCTGGACACCATCATACAGCTCAGTTAAGTCACGGTTAATCCTCTCAAATATCTCATCAATACCACAATGGGAAAGATCTTTTGATTTTACCATGGCAAGCAGACGAATGGCAGCAAGTCTTGATCTGTATTTAGGGTTGATGTTACCTAAGCTGTAATAAATCAATAACAATTTGTTTTTGTTTGCCCGAGATCCAAGAGGATTTCATAGCTCAATTTCATCTGTATATAAAACCAACTGCAATGCTGTGGGAAATTTCAAAAACAGTGGGTGCGACTTAAAAATGTCTCCATCAATGAAATCATGATAAAATCCATCCTTGCATGTCTGTGGCCTCTCATCAATCATTGCAATAAATCTTGGATGTGATAGCAGCTGCTCCAAACTTTTCACCAACGGTATATAATGAAAACAATGGTCCTTAATGGTAAGAACTCTGGAGTCTCCATGTTTCACATAACATACTGTTTGTTTTGCGACAACAATCTCTGGTTCAACTGGTTTTAACAGTTCTTTGATGGTCTTATCCTGCAAATGGGTGGAAGCAATTTGACTGAAAGGGTCAACAAACTGGTCAAATATCCCCATTGCATCACTCTTTAGTTGATCCAGGTCCCCAGAATGTCTCTCAATCATGTCGCTCATTTGCTGTTTTAGGTGCTCCAATAATGCGGCCTGATATTGCTGGACTCCACTCACCATTTGGGGAGTAGAGAACAAACAAAAAAAATACTACATTATAAAATTAATATAAAAATGCAGTCAACATGCAAACTCACAGACACTTTTTTTTTTTTAAAGTAACCTTTCAATTACATATTGTTAGTGACATGCAATGATCAAAATAGGCTATTTCCAGCAAAACTATCATGAAATAATATTGCCTTCTGCAGCTTTAAGACCTTGTTTACACTTGGTCTTAAAATGCTGTACTGCTTGGTCTTACCTTGAATTGTATGAGCTAGAATTTTGTTTATTGATTTTGTTTATAGTTTCACTCAAGTGAGTGAGAGTTAAAAGGGAACCAGCTAAGGTTAAAGTGCTTGATTTTTATTCCAATTCTGTTAAGGAATAAGTTCTATTTTACTTTCTACCTTTTGAGGTAAATAGACTTACCTCAAGTAACCCCCTAACCCCCCTAACCACTATGGACCTTTGCCTAAACCTAAACCTAAAACCTTCTAACTTGAGAACAACAGTGTTTATCTAAGTCCAGATATTCTGTACAACATATTCTCCAAATTACACTAATCAAAAATCAGTTTGTCTATACGAAATTTGCTTAAAATCACAAGTCCCAGTTCCATTATTAAAAAAAAGACAATTCATAGACGTCACCAAGTAGTATTAACATGATTTATTACAAAAACAATACATGGATGTAGACAACTCAAATAAATAACATGTAATTTGATATGTGAGTTAAAACAATCATAGTTTATCTATACGAAATTTGTTTAAGTCACATGTCACAATTTTATTTTAAATAGAATATAAATAGATAAATATTTCACTTAAGTCCAATAAAATATAATATATTCTATTAGCATTACAAGGCATTAACGCCAAATACTGTTTCACCGGCACTCAGCTGCATCAAAAATCCCCTTCAAAATAAAAGAACAGGATTTTGTTCTTAACATTTTTTTTTTTTTTTTGCCCAGGCAAAGGCCCGCGACCCACTGGAAACGTTAAACACTGGTCTAGATAAAGCCAATGATGTCCAGGATGAACTGAGTAAGATTTATGATGCAGTTCGCAGCCAGCACTCTCCAGACTCTGCGTCCTGGACTTCTCTCTGACCGCTGCTGTATAGGGACAAATAATCACAAGTTATACCTCATGATCATGCATGAAAAAGATAAACAATCTTTGAGATTTTCATGAAATTAAACAAGAGCTTTGGTCAAAAAAGTTGCACCGACAGCAAAACAAGAGCTTTTCTTTACACCCTCAGAACACTTTGCACAACATGAAATACATGTCAGACATGATCAGTTCGCCCTCTGTCTAAAAATGGGGAAATATTCCAGGAATTCCCACATGTTATCCTGGAGAGAAATATTTTGAGCATTTTTATGTTATCACATCACTTCACTCGTTTCTAGGTTGTAAAATATCAGCTCCCTGCGCCACTGACCTGCTCCTTCAGCTGCTGCAGAATCTGCGAATGATGAGGAGCTGCTCCCAGGTTCGCCCCTCCTTTGACAGTAGCTGGGAAAATCTTCACATTCTGACAGTGTTTGGTTTTGTGTTTTAATAACAAGCCTTGACATTGGGCGGCTGTGTGTCTAAGCATGCGCATTTTCCAGGCAAAACAACGCCTTTCCTATCTGCCCTTCAGACTCTGGGGCAACTGCTTGAATTCTTTCTAAGGGTAGGTCACAGTTTCTTATGAAAACAGTGCATTCATGTATGTGTGATGTTTGAATAAAGCTAATGGAGTTTAGGCTGTAATATAGTAAGTTAGGTATGAGAACAAGTTAAAGTACAGTGTATTGTATGCCACAGATTTACAGTCTCCACAACAGGCATTATCAGACAGGTGCAAGACTGAACTGCGATGTGACGCACACACACTAACCAACTTCAAGATTAAAACCAGCCAGCAACGGCTACTAAAAGTCACTATGTGAAGGCCACACATTCTCCACATATTCAGCCCAAACTGCCCCTGCACCCACCCCTGTCTAACATACTGCATTTGTTTAGAGTTCAGTTTCATTGCCATCTTCACAGACACACACACAAAGAAAAACATAGATTTTAGTCTTAACATCAGCCTATCATTAGTGGTGGTCAGCGTTCCAATAATGATGGTCTGCTGCTGATTCTGTTCCTATGAATAGGAATATACATGGAATGGTTATGAAGATATCCTGAGGAGCAAATAAATAATGTATATAAACAACATCCACGTATCCTTTCTGTACCTCGAGAGCCTGAACACGTTCACGTCGACTGGACTGCTGCTTCTTCTCCTGGAATTACACAAAAAAACAGTGAAATCACAAGTGCCTGTTATAACACAGGAAGCTTCAACAAGTTTACAGAGAGGACTATTTCCCCAAATCAGTTTTCAAAATGTAAACTATCTGATCAACCTCACTTCAGATGAGTTGGTAACTATCTCTGTACATTTTCTGCCAGGAGTCGACAAGCAGCTTCAACTAACATGCAAATAATTAACTTAATTTGAATAACAGCAGACAAAGTTCACATGAATTGTGCTTTAAAATTTAAAATCAAAGAAAGTTAATGAATGCATCAAGTTTTCCTTAATCAACAGACATTAAAATTACTCCAGAATACGTACATTTTCACCACTTTCTAATTTTCTGCAAACTTTGGTAACGATTTGAGCATGTTAAAGCCCTCAAAAAGCCAATTCATTTGCCTGAAAAAAAAAAAAAATTAACTATGCCCTTGCTTAACCATGCTTTAAACCCCATGTCATTATTAGCCGGGCTAAAGTGTTCATTGCCCCAGATAGGTGAAAAACAGGACAACACTGGGAAATCTCCAAGATATTTATGCACTTAATGCCAGACACAAAGGGATTAACTGTGTTTTTTCTTAGTTTCTTAAAGGGGACATAGCATGCAAATTCCACTTTGTTAGTGCTTCTACAGGTTAATGTGGGTATCTGGCATGTCTACCAACCCCAAAACTCTGGGGAAAAAACACTCACGCGTTTTGTTATAGTTCCTCTTAGTCAGAAACGTCATGCTTGAGTGACTCGATTGAGCTTCCTGGGTTTTGTGTCGTAACAAGGCACTGGAAGTCTCCCTACATGGCCTTGGCCGTGTAGGCTGTTCACACGGGACGTGCATTTCCGCGCTGGTCAGCCCCATAGACTGTATATATAAGGTCAGCCCGCGATTCTGCTTTCTCCGCTTGTTGTTGTACCCGTTGAATGTCGGGGTTCGGGGGTAAATGATGGTCTTCATAGCCCCCCCCCCCACCTCTCTTTCTCTCTCTGTCTGTCTGCTTGTGTGCTTGTAGTGGATGGGCAGAGGGGGACATTTAATTATGTGATTGGGAAAATTAAAACTCCAGGACAACAGAAGGGGAATACAAAGTATGGGATGCATATTTGATCATTTATATCATATAAAATAGGTAATTTATATCGTTTAAAATCATGGGGGGAGAGGGGGGAGCTGGCTCATTAGCATTTAAAGGAACAGGCACTCAAAACAGGTCACTCTGTGGAGGGCTGTTTTAGACAGGGTAAAAAGGGGTGCTGTTTTAAATGATCCTTGTGGTATTTTGACCAAAGTATGTTACAGACATTTCATTAAGACCCCAAGGAACCATATCAACTTGTGGTAAAATGGGCATGCTATGTCCCCTTTAAGGGTAGCCGAGTATAAAAAGCTATCCAGCGTCAAACCCTTTGAGGACAGCATTTCAATTTGTAAAACCAAAACATTGCAGCCCTCAATTGTGCAGACCAGTAGTACCACTGTAAATTTGGTAGTTGTAACCCTCCCCTATCATAAGGCAAATATAAAAGAGAGAGACTAGGTCTTGGCTTCCTGTTGTTCCAAATAAAGTTTGAAGGTGGAGGAGCTAATGGGATTGATTGAAAAATGTATAAAAATGTAGGCAATATATTAATTTCAATGTTGTCCATCTTTGGACATCTTCTGACAGGTTAGCTAACATGGGCTCATAATTAGTTGCACTAAGGGTGTTTATCTTTGGTGTTATTCTAATACCCAGATATTTAAAACCGTCTATAGCATTTACAAATGGGTGGGATACCGTTGGTTTTCTTCTCTCTTGTTCATTTAGAAACATAATAGATTTATCTTTGTTCACCTTAAAACCAGAGAAGCTACCAAACTGGCTGATCAACTTTAAGAGGGATGGTATTTATTTAACAAGATCTGATAAAAATACAATGGTATCATCTGCATACAATGCTATATGATGTTCCAGATCTCCTGTCTTAATACCACAAATTGAAGGATGTGATCTTATTGCTATTGCCAACGGTTCCATGGCTATTACAAAATGTAAAGGTGAGATTGGTGAGCCTTGTCTCGTGCCTCGAAAGAGCTTAAACGGTTGGGAAATCAAATTACTTGTAGATACTACTGCAGATGAATCAACAAACAGAATTTCAACCCATCTACGGAAGTAGTCACTGAACCCAAAACGCCTAAGCACCTCCAGTAGAAAGGGCCATTTGACTCTGTCAAATGCCTTCTCCGCGTCGAGTGACGGCAGTGTCAGGGGCCCCTGACGATTTTTAACAAAGCCATTTTGGTCTGTGTGTATCATGGGTGGTAGGGCGCTTTCAAGTGTCATAGCCAAGGCTTTAGCAATGATCTTTGTATCAGAGTTCAAAAGTGAGATTGGTCTGTGGGAGCCACATTCTGTTGGCGGTTTACCTGGCTTTAGAATAAGCGTGATCAAGGCACTTCTTAGCGAAGGGGGTAGGTAACCCTGTTCAAAGGATTCTGCATACATATCTAACAATGGGGCAATTCATTTTTCTTTAAATAATTTATAAATGTCTATTGGGAGCCCATCGAGGCCTGACGCCTTACCGCCTTTCATGTTAAGAATGGCGTTAGAAACATCCTCTAAATTCAGATCTTTATCCAGCTCAAGTTTTGTATCTTCAGGGATACAGGGAATGTCTAGCCTATCTAGGAAACTGTTCTGATTTCCTGAATTTATTGGATATTCAGACTGATAGAGGGTCTTATAGAACGAGACAAAAGTATTGTTAATTTCCAATGGATCTGTAGTTATTACCCCCTGTTCATTCCTAATTGCATGTATGGCTCTTTCTGAGTTAAGGTTTTTAATTTGCCAGGCTAACACTTTACCGGGTTTTTCACCCTGGTCGTAAAAGGTTTGCTTAAGCCTTATTAGACTGTTCTCAGCTTTTAGTGTGGAGAGCTCCTCATATTCAGCTTTAAGGGCAAATAATTATTTTTTGTTTCTACCGAATTATCAATGCTACTCGTTCATTTTCTGTTTGAATTTATTAAATTTGGGACTAGTGAAATAATCATTTGCCCTCTAATATATGCTTTAAAAGCCTCCCACCTGATGACCGCAGATGTTTGGTGCGTATTTATACCAAAGTAAATGTCTATGTGTTCCCCACAAATTCTATCATATATGCAGTTAGTTATATTGGGTAGTAGAGATTAAAAAATAATTATGTGAGTGTAGGTTTTAAATGCTGAGGAGTAACATGAGTATTCCATTTTATTTGGGTTTTGAATCGTCCAAGGGTCGCAGAGGTTCAGATCTTTTATGAACTGTTAGCCTGGTAATAACCTGTTTCAATTTAGTCATTTTAACCATCCCCCTTACATTCCAAGAAGTGAATTTTAGATTTGTTTGTAGTAATCTTAAACTAATGATAAACCAGATTGACCAGATATTGTCTGCTCTATATTGTAACAAACCTGTTACTTTGTTGTGGGAATTACATGTGCCATTGTACAAAGTTGTATTGTAAAAAAACACAGACATACATGAAAAATAAACAAATTCTGCCATAACCAAATCCCCTCAGCCGTCATCACAAACAGAACAGCCTCACGTACCCTCCCCCCCCCCCCCTTACCTTGGGATGTGGCTAAGTGCACAAACTGATCCAGTGCAAGCAAGGGAGCAGTTAAACCAAACCAAGCCGCCGGTGTGCTAAAATAAACACCAACAAAACGAGACTTCTGTGTCTCCTGGCAAAAATAAAAATTACAAATAAAAAAACAAAACAAAGTATCCTCTCTCACAGTGTAAGTCTAACGGAGCTCGAAAGACAAGCGACAGCTACTAAGGAGAACGTCTACCTCTCTGTTAATCTAAATGGAAACTATCAGCCCTCGTGAGAAAAAGCTAACATCATAGTAAATGGCGCTTGTCATTAATGAAAATCTCCATAGTACCATTTTTAGCTCCTCTGTGCGTCTTCTGAGTGTTGTATGCCCTGAACGAAGCTCTCAGCGTCTGCTGGGGAGTCGAACTCACGTGTTTGTCCATTAATCGTCAGACGACGCTTGGCTGGGTACATTATTCCATAGCAAATGTTCAGGGATCTCAGTTGTTGCTTTACCCCGTCGAAACGCCTCCTCTGCCGGTGCAGCTCCGCCGATAAGTCCGGGAAGAACATGACTTCTTTTCTTCCGCACAGAACTTTGGCCCTGGCTGCGCGCATTACGCAGACTTTATCTTGAAAGTTCAAAAACCTCATAATAAGGACTCTCTGTGAGGAGGTTCGATCAGACTGTGTCCGACCGGGGAGTCTGTGTGCTCTCTCGATGACAGGTGGTGTAGGAAAGGCTGCAGTTCCCAGTGCTTCAGGTAGCCATTTCTCAAGGAAAGCAACTGCGTCATTATTTTCCACTTCTTCGGGCAAGTTAACCAGCCTGAGGTTGGATCTCCGCGAGCGGTTCAGTCTTGCCTTTTTCTGAGTTAACTGTGTCCTCGACCTCGCTAATACGTTTCTCTGCCTCATCCATGTGACCGGAGAAGTCCCGCACATCCCTCTGGACATCTTGAATTGCCTTAAGGTTTCCATCAATCTTTCTGGCAATGTCATTTCTTATCAAGTCAAGCTTTTGAATGACATCCAAGTTATGAACCGTTTCAGCAACCGCCACTTCTGACTGGAGGGTAGTGTTAGGGCTAGCAATACCTGTTGAGCCAGCAGGGCTGCTAGCTTGGCTGCTAGCATCCAACTCGTCATCCTCCTCGATTGGGAAAAAGTTCGCTTTAGCGGCGTTCTTGGCCTTTTTCGCCTGCATATTAACGAATATGTACACTGCAGAGGTATGACAAACGATTGGTGTTCGTGTCCGTGCTCTTAAGGGATAATGTCAAGGAGTTTAATCGAAAATCGGCAGGAGCTCACAAAAAAGACGTGTGCCTAGTCTACCGCCATAACCGCGCCCCCTCGGCCATTCAAATTTTACTGATCAATTAAGTTGAAATGAAAAGTGCAATAATAAAGGGACATGCAACAGATTTGCTATATTTATTTTGTATGTATATTACATACATAAACGGATTTCTTTACACAAGTTGGTCTGCCTCCCATCTGGATTATTCCATATCATCAGCTACATGGATTAGTGGTCCCTATTTGGGGGGGGGGCACCATTAGTGATGTCATTGAGCCCACGGTAGTTGATGCAGGGTCTCAGCGACTTGTCTTTCTCAATTTGACCTTCTCAATAGATATATTGGGACTGGATCATGAGATAACAGCATCACTTTCACACAAATAGTGCCGTGCGTCAAAACAAGTAATGTCATCCCAGTTGAATATCCAGTTTTTCGCTTCAATGTATGTGGGTGGTACAATGGCAGCACAGTCTTGTCCTTTTAATTTAGTGTCCCAGGCGGCAATTTGGGTTCCCTTTTTTCCAGTAAGTGGCATCTAATTGGAGTCCTTTGTTGTTGACCCACACAAATACGAAGACACATGTCCCTAACTGTTTTTTGTACACGTCTGCAACTCGTGGTGCCGGGGCTGCCCTTTAGGGGGCGCTAGTCAGTTATTTTGCCACGCCCATTCCTTAAAACCATATGAATATTTTCAGGGGGGAGGTTGTTGATGCACAAATGTAGTTTGAGGGACACTGAAGCATGAACACTGAAGTTACAGCAATTTCGTGTGTCACGGCGAGTTGATGAACGTTGACGCCATGCCACTATTATGGCGTCTTGCTATGTTGTTCAATCTAATTTTGCAATACCACACAAAAGCCATCTTCACCAGAACATGGACATGATTAGCTTCAACACACATGTCAAACATGTGGCTGTGCAGCTGTTTGAAGAGATTATTTTCAGAACAATCAGAAAGAACCTGGGTAACTATAGATGCTGTTGTTCCTTTTCCCCGTGGAGCCTTGCCCTCAGTTTTTTAGAAGCCACTGGAAGCATCTTTCCGTATCTTGACAAACTGCAGTTACGCCTGTTGAAGGTTTCTGTAAGCCACCTCTGTTCTTCAAAGTCACAAATTGATACACTGAATCCTCTGAGGTGAGTGCTTCTGAGCAAGGCATACAGGTGACCCTCTGTTTCATCTTTTTCACAATAAAGCCTGTGACATAAGAGATGGCTGCCTCCTTGTACTCAGACAGATTGTCAACATCTGGAAGGAGAGAGAACACATCATTCTCAGGCACTTCCACGGGTTCCACATCCACCATGCGTGCAATATTAACAGTTGCAGGTGTTGAGTCAAGGATGGTAGTATTGTCACGAAGGAGACAGTTACCTGTGCCCCTTTTCCCCTGGTGCCTCACAAGGAGGCGCTTAAATGCCCCTCGGAACTGCCTTACATTAGGGTTGTTGTTGTAACCTCCACGTGCTCTGATAGCAGAGAAGAACAGCTCCAAGTGGACCTGACTGAGTTTGTAGGTCAGAATGTATCGGCATGGGGCAGCTGGCTGCTCTACCAGGTCTTCGTAGATGCCCATGACACTTCTGCAACAAGCAATGAACCCATAGATGGGTGTCTTTTTCTGAGTGGAATACAAGTGTACAAGTCTGTTGCATTTGTCTTTAACTTTCAGCCCTCGGAGAAGGGACTCAGTTTCATCTAGAATGGCTTTGGCACGGTGTTTTGTTGATGGGTGCTTTCTGTCCTTTTCCAAGTGGGTTACGGCTGTTAAGGACATCAAAGGCTGCATCAATTGTGCGCAGAAACTGAGCGGTGGCAGCACATCCACTGAACTGAATATTTTAGCTCCTGCTCACAATAGTCAAGGGCATCAGCCACACTGCGACTGAAGAGCTGGGCTGCAAGATGGACTTTCATTTTTTTGATTGCGCCACTGAGACGAAAGCCTTCCTTCTCCTGAGGTTTGTGGAGCTCCTGAATGTACTGGCACTTTATCTGCTGGCCATCTTCTCTAACCAGAACCTCAACTGTTGACAAAACATTTCGAAGAAGTTTGAGCATGTTACATGGATCCAGGAGCACAAAGATTTTTTGTGTGTGATCCTGAGGATGGATAAAGTAAGATCTCATGTCAATGATGTCTAGGTTGGCACCAAGCTCTCTGATCATTGTGATGTTTTGAGAGGGACCATCACATGTCAAGGACACAACCCTAACTCCAATTTCATGGAGCCTAAAAAGGCTCTCTCGGATGAGGTTTGCTCGCTCCGCTCCTGTCATGCTGTTGATAAAGAAGTAAGCAATGGGGATCTTCCAGGACTCATTGATTGCAACAACCATAAGAACCAATGCTTGTGTTGCCACAACATTTTCCATCTCACCAGCACCGATGTCAACATAGCCATAAATTTGGTCTCCCCCGATCTCTGTTTGCTTATGAATGTACATTTCATCCATCATTAATGCACAAACTGTCTTTTCCGTCCTTCTTCTGCTCAGCAACATGATCTTTTAAAGCTATGAATGAAGCAGCAATAAATCCGGGATCTGCAGAGATGCTACTGTACCAATTTTGTATGGTCTGAGGATGAGGCAGAGCCAAGTGAAACTTCTCTTGCACTTATTCATAAGCCTTTGGAGAGTCGAAGTTCAGCGTAGTTGCCAATTGCTTCAAGGTTTCTGTAAAGACTGCCTTTTTCCTCTTTTGTAGTCTCTGAAAGATCTCTCTGGGAACATCATCAAGGCTATCAAGAAGAGAGGAACATTCAGTTGAAATTAGGAGTTTGTTTTGAAGAACCTCTATAACATTTTTCAAGGAAGAAACTCTTGCCTTCAGTCTCCTTGTCAACTGGAATTTCATCCTCAGCTTCTTGCGAACTGCACACAGCTTTTCCTCTGCAGCAGAAGCTTTCCTTTTAATGGCTCTTGGAGACTGAAAAATGGTGTAGCTGTGATCACTCGTAAAGCAGCCAGACAGCTGTGTTCAAACTGTATAAGAGTGATCTAATGCTGAGTCTGTACATTTTCCAGTCAGATTTTTTGCCTGTATGCTGGTACCCACAAAAACATCGTCACATACATTTACTGTGAGAGAACTGTCGTTGTCCATTGCATTTGAGTAACAAAACCTGTTCAGGTGTGTCTGCCATCATAGCCACATTGCCCTGATCGACAGTAAGATTTTTGCCACTACTGCCATTGTCTACATATTCAACCTCCTTCGTGCTTTTTCCAACAGAAATAGGAATGCCACTTACCTCCTCATTCATACCTACCATTATACTTACCTCTCCCTCTGTGTTGTCCTCTTTGCCCTTGGAGTGTGAGAAAATGGTAGGCACAGTGGTGTTCTTCAGGCATGCCCTTCCCTAAAAAAAATAAGAAAAAGAATATTATTATGTTATTGCACAGTGTGGCAGTGGACCATGCCACGGGGCTCTCCCACACACAGCCAGAGACACAACTGTTGCTTTTAAGCATACTTTATTAACAACCAAAACAAACTCACGAACTCCAAACATAAAGGGCCAGCAATCTCTGCTGGCGACTAGCTTTTCAGCTCAGTGTCGGAGTCCTTCTGAGTCCTTCCCTGTCTGAGGCAGCTCAGACGCCGCCTTTTAAGCATGAGGATCAATCAGCTAACACCTGCGCTGATTGATCCTCTGTGGTGCAGGTGAAGGGTGCTCTCCCAGCCCCCTCACGTCCACACACAGTAACTGAGCATGAGCATCAGAACATCAACTGTTATTGATACAAAAGGCTTGTGTGTTCAAGTTCTGTAGATAAAAAACTCTGTATGTCAATGTGGTTTAAAATTCAGTGTAGAAATGTACAGTACACAGTTCATGCTAAAATTGTAGTTGCTATGTAAATATAAAGATTAAACAATTAAACAATTTACACCATCAAGTTGCTTGTTTTCTCAGAAGTTATTAAAACATTACTGTGTACCCTTGTGTCAATGCTCAAGTGTTGTCTCTCAAAATGTTCACTGCAGAGACGAGAATTCTTCTGCGGAGTCCAGTTCTGTCTCTTCATATTGAGCATCCACAGGTCTAGCCTCTCAGGATCACCTAGAGGAAAACTACACAAATATGTAAATTAATATATCTGTCAGGTTACTTTCTTCATACTTATTTATTTGCAAACATTAAAATGTCATTAACTTCAGTCTCTGTAGATATCACAGTTCACATAATCCATCTGTTGCATTGCCTCTTTTGTTACACATATTTGAAGTTATTTCATATTCAAATTGTTACTATTTCATGCCATATTCACGTTTCTAACACAAGTGACATAAGTTTAATAGTTGTTACTGAGTGTGAAAGTGGACTGAATGCAACCCACAAACTTAGTATTCACTGAAACCACACATAATGACACATCAAGTGAAACAAACATATATATATATAAATATTATAAACATTATTATATATTATTAGTATATATAATTATTATTATTATCATATACCCTTGCCAGATGTAAATAGCATTAACATTAACAAACTAATGCTAAAGAGTTAATATAAGGCAACATTTAAGCTGTTATTCCTGTGACCACGCTTACATATGTGCGTAGTAGTTTTATATGACACACCAACATTGACCGCTGTAATTTATAATCCCAAATTCTACATTGAAACACTTCTCGACTATGTCTAGAATGCCCACCGGTTTACTGTGACTAGCATTCACTCTCCGTAATTCAGCATCAGGACCGCATAGGGCTGTGCTTCTCAACGGCGAACACAAGCTAATTAGCTTAATCTCAACATAAGCTAACAAGCCATGCATCGTGAGCAATCATACCTGCTAATTACTGCTAAGGTTCTAATATATAAATTAAATAAAAATATTTTTTCACTCACCGGAAGAACTGGAGAACAGATTTGTTAGACGGTCTGTTAGTACAATTAACTGCACAGCAAGCCATGTTATGTGTCCAAATTAGCATGCAAAATATTTGCATGCTAAAAGGCAAAAAGGCACTGAGGCCATGTAGAAGTCGAGTGCAGTGGCGGGAATCAGCCGACTTGAACCTATGAGTGGACCTAGCAGCTTGCAGGCGGCTAGCTTGCGGCTAGTGACAACTGTGCCAGCATCATAGACTGTGCCCAGGTGTGATGGAATTGTCATGGTGACACCTATAGCCAATAAATCAAACTTAAATAATGTGTTATGAGTATTATTACATTATCGACTCTGTTTAAGGATTTTTAAAAACCTGACCAATGATGTAACAACTTATTACATTATGGGCAAAAAGTTATTACGTTATTGGTTCAGAAATGTTTTTATGTTATTGGCACGTTGCTACATTATTGGCTTTTATTACATTTCAAATGGAAAAATTATTAGGTTATTGGCTGCTACAATCCCCCCCACATTTTTTTAAAAATAGAAAGCTGTTCGATGAATGATTGAAATCAGCATATGTGTTTCCTCCTTGGAGGGGCAACGGGTGGCAATTTTTATCGTGATAAAAGAGGAGACATCAAAGTGCAATCCAAATATAAACATTTTATCAGCGACACAAAAAGGGAACAAAGCTCAGAGAAATAAAAGGACCTGTATTATGTGTAGTTGTGTTGACTAACTACCCCTGGACTTACAAAAAATGGTTTAACCTTAGTGCTCAGCAGCCAATGAGACCTTGAGGCAATCAACACGTTGAAACTGGGGAAATTACCAAAAGGCTAAAATACACATGAAACGTGTAGTTTGTGTTGTCTACGCGTAAAAAATCGTCACAAGTTCTTAACGTGTTCTTTACGTGTAGTTTGCGTGTGACTAATTCACGTGTTTTTAAACGTTTTAGAGGCCTATAACAACTATACAACACAAATTTGGATGGAGGGCATGCTAGCCAACAGTGAGCAGGAATCAACTGCTCTCAGCAACATCTTTGGAGATGACCCTTACAGCCAAGAAAATCTGGAAGCTTGCTTGGCAAGACATGGCATACAACTCACCCAGTTACAAGCAAACAGTGAAGACCTTTAACGAGCAGTGATTGTGTAACCACCACTAAATAACCTAGGCTTTGAACAACAGCAGGATCTTCAGTATGCAATGGATGGAACAACAGATATAAAGGACAAGTATCTGCTAGAGAGATTCAAAACATTCTTCAAAGAACACAACATAGTTAAAGTGCAGACAGCAATACAGTGTTTTTTAAGAAACAAACACACACAAAACTTAAGACATTGCTACGCAGTAAAAAAACATTTAAAGGGGACATAGCATGCCCATTTTACCACAAGTTGATATGGTTCCTTGAATCTTAATGAAATGTCTGTAACATACTTTGGTCAAAATACCACAAGGATCATTTAAAACAGCACCCTTTTTACCCTGTATAAAACAGCCCTCCACAGAGTGACCTGTTTTGAGTGCCTGTTCCTTTAAATGCTAATGAGCCAGCTCCCCCCTCCCCCCCATGATTTTAAACGATATAAATTACATATTTTATATGATATAAATTATCAAATATGCATCCCATACTTTGTATTCCCCTTCTGTTGTCCTGGAGTTTTAATTTTCCCAATCACATAATTAAATGTCCCCCTCTGCACAAGCACACAAGCAGACAGACAGAGAGAGAAAGAGAGGTGGGGGGGGCTATGAAGACCATCATTTACCCCCGAACCCCGACATTCAACGGGTACAACAACAAGCGGAGAAAGCAGAATCGCGGGCTGACCTTATATATACACAGTCTATGGGGCTGACCAGCGCGGAGAAATGCACGTCCCGTGTGAACAGCCAGGCGGCTGCGCGCTTGGGAACGGCGCTGCGCTGCCTCGCAGCCTCCGGTGTAAACCCGGCGTAACGAGTGTGGGGGGGATGAGGTGGGGGGTGGGCCAAGACCATGTAGGGAGACTTCCAGTGCCTTGTTACGACACAAAACCCAGGAAGCTCAATCGAGTCACTCAAGCATGACGTTTCTGACTTAGAGGAACCATAACAAAACGCGCGAGTGTTTTTTTTCCCAGAGTTTTTGGGTTGGTAGACATGCCAGATACCCACATTAACCTGTAGAAGCACTAACAAAGTGGAATTTGCATGCTATGTCCCCTTTAAAACAATGTTTCTTTGGTTCAGACAATGCAAACTGACTGGGACTATCTGCTAATCAAATCTCATGATACTGCTACTGTAAACCTGCCTGACATGGACTACACCTTTCCAAGTCCCATAGAGTCTCTTATGGCCTGGGAAAGCATCTGATGCAGTTCTTCCTCCTGTGTGATGCCTCTTGTCAGGTACAAGCACATCATGCAGGTCGATGCGTAGGGCATATGATGCTGGCCTGCCTCCTGTTGGTAGAAGTCGATGCAGGGCTTGCTAGGAAAGCCCAGGGCAGGAACTTCATCTGCTCCAGTGATGAAAATCAAAATTTACCTTCAATCATGTGAAGAACCATCTCCCAGCTGTAGATGGTGTCCTCCTCTGCCTCACGATGGTTGGTTCCTCTGCTGCTGTAATTGTAACTGAAGATGGCCTTAAAGGCTGCCTTTGACAGAGGTTCCTGCATGTTGGTGAACAAAGGCAGGGAAGGCAATCCAGTTCTCCTTGACCAGGTACACAGCTTCCCAAATGTATCCATTCCATCTGTGAACTGGTGTATATAGTATAACAGTAGTTAATGAATGTTAATGGACACTAAAAGTATGCATATTGTCTAACTATGACAATAACCCTGCCAACATTGTCAACTGTGTTAAATCCTGTCAACTGTGAGACATTTGATGGGTAACACAGTTGAGATTTCTTTCATTCTAGGCCCTTGTGCTAACTGCTAGCTGCTAACATGTCACCAAATAGCATTAATCAACTCATGTTTCTATACACTTTCTCTACATTTTTGTAAATATATTATTTAACTAAAGTACACAATAGCATGTTAATAACACAGTTGACAGGCAATTAATCCACTGCAAACAATATTATCGATGAAATATTGAAGAGGAGTAGAAATTTACCTCACTGTAATCAACATCATAGGATGTTGGACATGTGACTTTGGAGCAAACCATTGCTATGTTACAGGTTTTTTTTCAATAGGTAACACGGTTGACAGATTTCTCAGACACAAAGTGAATGATTTAATGTATATTAATGAGTCAAATAGTTTTTGATAAACCTTTGTCATGTTTTAATGATTATTTTACACAAATAATGATATTTAATAACATTAATATGTATATCAATGTTAATGTGAAGAGCAAAACTTGGTATTTACCAAATCGGACAGCACAAAAACTGCAAATTCCAGTATAGTATACATATTTTCTGCAAAATAAATGATGGAACCTGTTCACTTTTTGTATTAAATGAAAGATAAATGTTATATCTATATATAACTATTCATTTGATCATTGCTTGAAATGAATATTTAGTAAAATTGACAAATACAACCCATGGACATGAAATGTACCCCTAATTATAGAATGACTCATGTAATATGATTATGATAATAGATAAATCAATAAGTTTTGTTGTATAGTTTCAGGGTAACTTACCTCTAGTTCAGTCCGTTGTGACGACAGCGACTATCCCAGAGCAACAACACCGCAGCGCTAGCCGGTTAGCAGCAGCGGGTAGTATGAAGCCTACGTGAGCTAATCAGGTAACATTGAGCTCTGTGGGCGTGGCTCAGTTGTCAGTCGTCACTCAGCCGACCTCAGCTCCACTTGCGCTCCTCCTCTTAGCCCACTTATGGTAACCCATAAGTGGGCCAGGAACTAGGAGGAGTCAGGCACCGGCAAGATGGCGCTGGGTGAAACGCCCACTGAGAGCCTCATTTTCACTCTTCAGAAACCAACGGGTGACGTCACGGACACCACGTCCATCTTTATATATAGTCTATGGATTGAACACACCAACAACTGTTACTCATAGCTGTTACTGTAACGTTTCAAGTACCTACCATCATCAAACTTTTTTTCTTAACCTTGCCTACCTAAATTATGGAGATTCGACAACTGAGAATGGATGTAGCACTTTCACTACAAATGCCGTAACCACCGATATTCCCGAACTGAAAAAAATATCCAACGAATAGAAGATGAACCTTGGAAACAATACAGAACGAAACAGCAACTACTGCACGCTGAAAGTCCACACGCAGCTTTGCCCACTGGCGACAGCTGACGCTCTGCTCAGGGTTTTATTTGCCACTCCTTGATTTCAGAGTGGCTTCAGCTGTGCCAGTGGAGGTGCCAAGAGCAAACACCTGGAGGAGATGTGAGAGAGAAAGAAACAAAACACGGCACGTAACACCCCCTCCGTTACCCTCCCCGTTAACTGTTCACATAATTAACATACCACCTTACCAATCATTATACAACCACTTCACAGTTTCAATTGGCATGGTCTCACCCACGGAATAGCGTGTCAGCTACCACATTCTTTGCTCCTCTCTTATGCTTGATATTGATGTTGTAGCTCTGGGCAAGGAGGGCCCAACGCATCAAGCGCTGGTTGTTGTTATACATCTGGGCTAGAAAAACAAGAGGTGTAGACTGTCACTTGGGATGAACTCAAGCCAACATACACTTCAAAATGTTGTAGGGCAAGGAGCATGGCTAATGTCTCCTTCTCAATAGTGGAATCATTTAACTGATGTCGCCATACAGGGTTGCACACATCCCCACCACTGTCCTGCAACAGCACCGCACCAACTCCCTAGGCGCTGGCATCCACCTCAAGCTGGAAAGGGCAAGAAAAGTCAGGCGCCGCCAGCACAGGAGCACTACAGAGGAGAGACTTGGCAGCCTTAAAAGCATGTTCACACTCTTCATTCCACACAAACGGAACCAGAGGACTACACAACCTGGTAAGGGGAGCAACAACCACAGAGAAGTTCTTGCAAAAACAACGGTAGTATCCTGCCATACCTACTGCATGAAAGCATCAGGGGTAACAAATGCTGAAATGTCAGCTGCATGATGAGTCAAAGGGACTTGCCAGTACCCTTTGACTAAATCTAACTTTGAAATGCACACAGCTCACCCAGCCCTGTCAATACAGTCATCCATGCGGGACAAAGGAAAATAATCTGACACAGTAACAGCATTTACCAGTGTTGTGCAATAGTAGGTAGACTTGATGTTGGCTAATTATTAATAATCATAAAATATGATTATTAAAATAATAAAATGATTTATCAAAATAATAAAATTATTAATTAAAAACAATAAAGTTATCAATTAAGAATAATGAAATAATTAATGAGAAACAAAAAAATTATCAATTAAGAATAATACAATTTGTAATTATAATTTATCAAAGACGGGGCACCACCCTGGTATCAGGGACCAACAACCAATCTGTAAAGATCAGTATCTCAATATTTACTATTAATGATTATAAAATGAACAGTGAAGGTTTAAGTTCAAGCACTGGCTATCACGTTCCAGCTGTAGTCACATACATATGCACAAATAATCACACAATACCGGTACTTTAAATACAATAGAATTTATTAAAGATAATAACATCAATGTTAATTAATGACTATTATCCCAACAAGAATCCACTATATCAAAGATCACAACACTAGCACTTAACACGATTTATAACACACATGTAATACCTGTGTGTAGGTCTATGTGTGTGTGTGTGTGAGAGAGAGAAGGGGGAGTCAAGATGGCGTACGGAGTCACGGGGATGACGTCGTATTACTGAACTCAAGATGGCGGTCTAACCGCGTGGTGTCGTGTTACTGAATTCAAGATGGCGGTCTAACCACGTGATTTGACAGGATTGAATTCAAGATGGCGGTCTAACCGCGTTGTTTGACCAACAGGAAATGGAGAACAAAGGGATGCTTTTGTCTATCTCGTGGTTCAAAGCGCCGAATGGCGTCGAGATGCGGTCGCACTCTCTAAGTCCCCGAACGGGTATAACACGTGAATTATGTGGATGCAGGTCGGAACGTGTGTGCAGGTGGGTTTAGGAGAAAAGAGAGAGAGAGAGAGAGAAAAGGAAACATGCAAAGAATGATCTCAAACACCGCCAGAGACAACTTTGCGGGGACTCTACCACTCGGTACCCAAGCGGACGAACTAAGATCCGTCCAGCTGTGTACGGATCTTTTAATGGGTTAAAATCTCCGCAAAATGAGTCTGACGATCACACAGTGCGGCGCTATAGCCGGAAACGCAGATTCGTCACGGCGCGCTGGCACAAAACAAAGGGACTCGGCGGTCCTACAGAAATATACACTCAAATAATAACACGCTAATGTTTAAACTAGTCTCTGCCCAGACATAAGCCTCTTACTTGTTGCTGGTCCACTGTTCGTTTATGCGTGAGCAGCGCGTTCCGGGAAGACAAGTGAATTTGTGTTCGTGGCCTCTAGAACAGCTGATTCGCGCGGTGGCAGCGAGGATTGAGCTGGGCCGGTTAGGAGAGAATTCGTCTCGTTCTCCTTGGCGAATGTGTCCTGCCCTTTGTAGCGAATGGTTCTTGCTCTTTGTGGCGAATGTTCTTGCTCTTTGTGGCGAATGTTCTTGCTCTTCGTGGCGAAATGTTCTTGCTCTTTGTGGCAAATTTACTTGCCCTTCTACAGGAATGAACAGCTGGGGAGTAGCTGGGGTTTTGGATCCGGAGAAAAGTCTGTGGAACTCGGCCCGCGAGTGAATAGACTTTGCCGCGGTTGTTTCAAAATAAAGTTCAGGTAAAAAAAGAAAGTTGCATATTTGATAATTTATATCATATAAAATATGTAATTTATATCGTTTAAAATCATGGGGGGAGGGGGGAGCTGGCTCACTAGCATTTAAAGGAACAGGTACTCAAAACAGGTCACTCTGTGGAGGGCTGTTTTAGACAGGGTAAAAAGGGTGCTGTTTTAAATGATCCTTGTGGTATTTTGACTAAAGTATGTTACAGACATTTCATTAAGACCCCAAGGAACCATATCAACTTGGTAAAATGGGCATACAATGTCCCCTTTAAGGGGGTTCTCTGTATTTATTACCTGAGAAGTGTCCGGCCTCCCTCCAGGGGGGGCCGTGGGGTCTGTTGGCTCTCAGCCAATGGGAGGCCTGAGTTTAAACTCGGGCGGCGGTTAAAAAAACATGGAGGCCCCAGAAGGATTCTGGGTGCTCTTCGGCCTCACAGCAGGAAACAATTCGAGGCAGGCTGTTAAAGGCCCATGTAGGCCTCATCCTTCCTTTGTCTGGACCCGATACCCAACACCATGCTGTTTAATAGGGGTAGCATTACCCACGTCAATATCGTGCACCAACACATTGGTCCTTCACGTCCTTCACCACAGAAGGATATGTGTGAAGCAAGTTAATCACATCCTGTTTCCGATGTGCAGGAAGATAAGACAATTGGTGGTTTATAGTAGACAAAAGCTGTGAATTAGCTAGCCTACCACACTGATGACCATCACAGGGTGTCACCAAATCAGACTCCAACTCAGGTTGAACACATGTGAGAGAAGCCCCCACCACAGCAATCTCTGAGGTCTTCTCTGGCTTTTTCTGATCTGCCTCTCTGGAATGAAAAAGTTTCAACATGTTAATATGACACAAACGGGACTCCTTCTATGCTCAGGCGTACAGATGATATAATCTGTGTCCGAAACTTTACACCACCACATAAGGACCTGAGAATCGGGCAGTAAGAGCAGAACCAGGTGTGGGCAAAAATACCAACACTTCATCACCTGGCTGGTGAAAAACTTGACCAGAGCTTTAGTGACTACTGCAGCAGTTATCGTTCGTAGGGGGATTGCTTCAGGAAAACGGGTGGAAACACACATCATGGTGAGAAAAAATTGATTCCTAGATTTGGTTTTAGCCAATGGTCCTACACAATCAACAAGGACACGCTCAAAAGGCTCACCAACAGCAGGTAGAGGGCACAGGCTGATTTGGCTTACCAACAATCTGGCAGGTACTGCAGGTCTTACAAAAATGCACTACATCTGATTTTAGTCCTGGCCAGAAGAACTGTTTAAGGACACGGTTGTAGGTTTTGGTAATGCCTAGGTGACCTGACCATATGTGTTCATGAGACAACGATAACACCTGCTGCCGACAGTTAACAGGGATAACTAAATGATTAACAACTCCCCAATCTTTACCCGACTCAGTTGCCACACACTGACTGAAATCCACCTGCACATCAACACCATTCTCCACATGGCTGTTTTTTGTCACATTCAGACTTTTTGACAGCTGCAGTCAAACATTTGGTTAAAGATGAATCACTCTTCTGAGCTTTAATGAGAGCCTCACCAGTTAGCGGCAATGGTACAGCAGAATCAGACACAGATTCTGTTACCTTCATAGTCTTCTCCAAAGTGCAGCTCTCCTGTACCACCACCAGAGGGCACTTCTTTCTCAGACAGAACAGAAGCAAATAGAGAGTCAGCCAAGTCAACATCATGGGCCTGAGCTCTAGTTAACACACTTGCTACACAAACAAGAGGGTGATTTGTGGCTAAATCATCAGTATCAGGGATGAGAATATTAACAACCTCGGGAACTGGGTACCTCCTGCTATATCATTTCCCATGATTAAGTCAATGCCATTAATGGGGAAGCATGAACGGACACCCACCGTGAAAAACCCAGTCGCTATTCCTGACTTCACATGAATCTGATGCAGAACCAAAACCCATTTCAATACCCCTTACCACTGCACTTACATCAGAATTAACACTTAAGGGCAGAACATCGGAGAGGATAACTGACTGCGAGCAAGCAGTGTCTCGCAGTATCTTAACTGGATGCTGATCCCCCTTTGGCTGTCTCGGGGTTGACCCCTGCTGCTTCCGCTTCCGCTTAAAAACTGTTTTATGTACGAGCGTAAACTCGTCAGCAAGAGGGGCAGCCTGCTGTAGAGTGGGAACTTTCTGCTCATTCAGATAAACAGTGGTACGCTCAGGCAAACAGTTTTTAAACTCCTCTAACAACATTAATTCATGCATTGAGGACAGATCGTCAGCCTTGCATGCTGCACACCACCAGTTAAAAAGGATCCCTTTGTCTCTGGCAAAGTCAACATAAGTCTGGCTGGGTACTAAGACTGCTAAAACGCTGCCTGTAAGCCTCAGGGACTAACTCATAAGCCCGAAAAATAGCACTTTGACTTTATCATAATTCAATCCATCCTCCACAGACAGAGAAGAGCAGAAAAGCTGCAGCAATACGTTCAAATGCGCCGAAATTAGAAATATCGCAATATTAGATTTAGGCCATATCGCCCAGCCCTAGAGGAGGGATTACTTCTTTCACATGCTTCCCTTTTCTTTGATTTGCAATTAAGGTCAACTTTAAGAACAAGTCATGTCCTATAGCCCTAAGAGCCCTCTCATTCCACCTCCACTTCATAAAGCATTGGGCACCTTTAGAGGCACACATGGCTTGGTCTCCAAACTTGACCTGTTGGTTGTAGTAAGGCTTGGCAATAACAATCAAAACCTTGTAACAACAAATTAATTGATTAAGTCAACAGAAACGCTGCATTGCTTTTACTTTAAAAACTGGTACAGGCAGTTTGTGACATAATCCTCAGATAAACATTGAAACTGTGGTGAAAGGAAATTTTCTCGGTACGTAGAGAAAATAGGAGAGACTGCCTGAACCACACTGCTCGCTCAGGAAGTGTAGACACAATCAGTTAACATGGGCACCGAAATGGTTTATCTTTCTTTAAAGTACAATAAATGTGTGTTGTTTCCAATGAGTAATTGTGTTAAATAGTTGTGATTATACTATCGACCAAACTAATCGTGATTATGATTTTTCCAATGATCGAGCAGCCCTAGGTTTGTTGTCACAACACCCTGGCATCAGATGTTCTGTGGAGGACAGATGAACCCAGATCAGTGCTCAGAGTTTGATTGGCTAAAGTGTGTCCAGAAACCCCGACCAGCGACCACCAGCAAATTCAGTACATTTTTAATACACCGAGTACATCTAATGCCAGCGAAGCTTTGCTCAATAAAAATGATTGCTGCTCGTACATGTACTCTTCTCCCCTTTAAAGCAAATCATAGTTATTTTCATATTTTCTGGAAGTGTACCCCACTGCATTCTGGAGGACGGTCACCTCTAACCTCTACATGGTGTTTGAAATCAGCTGCCTTGCTCGACTGTTGCACTAATTCCGAATGACTTGACATATTTGGGCCTTTACTAAAAAACGAGCACGATGAGCTGGGCTTTAAGCAATGAAAAGGTGGTTGACACACACTGGAACTCCCTCTCTTTTCGTGCTTGGGTTCTGATGTATATGAACATTGTATAGAGATGGGTGTGTCTGTGTTTTTCTTGCTTTCCTTTTTTCAATTATTTGTTTGTGTATGTATTTCTGTTTGTAAAACTATTTGGCTGTGCAAAATGTGAAAAGGTAATATATTTTATTCTTTGCCATTGGAAGAAAAATATTTCTAATAAACTATTTATCATAAAATACTGGTGTTAGTGCACTGATTTACTGCATTACTAGTTCAATCTATCTAGCAGAGTCTTTTTACAGTAAATAATGAATTAGTATTTGTTGCCTGCACTTCTATAAAGCTAACACTAGATGTCACTGTATGATTGGTAGATCAGCTCGAGGTGTCATAGCTGCAGTCAAATTTAAAGATTTAAATACTACGGTGCATGGTTTTGATCTGTGGGACTAAATGACTCAGATTGAAATCTCATTAGGTAAATGACACTTTAAATTTTTTTTTGTTTTTTTGCATGCCCTTTATAATTCTGACTTTATACTGCTTTTTGTCATTCCAAAAATACACTAATATTGTTGAACCATACTGAAGGTGAGGAGTGATGCATCTCTCTGGGCTGTTTGCCCAAGTCACCATAGTCACGTCTGCATCATATCCTCCTCACACTAAATCAGAAAGAGAGTTTGTCTTATCCGTGTGTGTGTGTGTGTCTTTATTCTTCCTCCGGTCCACAGGGACATGAAGGAATGAGGAACTCATGGCCAGTCAGACTCTGATTCAGATCCCAGTGGTTCCTCAGAGAACATCTGGGGTCATCGGCGCAGATTCTTATATTTCACCTCTTCTGCTTATCTCTTCCTGTAGTTTCTGTGACTTATGGAGTGCTGAGTTCATTCACTGCTGAACTGCTTGCAGGGATTTTAGCCACAGCTTTATATCTGTGACACAAGGGAAACATTCAAGATTAGGTGGAATTTTGTTTGTGTGTTTCTCTGAAAATGTCTTATAAAAGAGGTGAAGACTTCCCTTTGAGTGTTATGCGATCCAAATCAGAATGAAATGACATTCAGATATGAAGTGGACAGTCTGCCAGTATGAATGTGGGCGGCAGAATGACAAGTAATATAAATAAGAGAAAGAGAGAGAAGAGTGCAAGTCCTTATCACTCTGCCTGGCCGTCTCCTCCCCTTCTTCACTCCAGCCATTTTTTGATATCTCCTTTTTAACCGCGGTCCTCGTCTTCCTCAGATTCATGCACATGGCAGACTCTGTGACTGTAATTTCAATTTAAAACACATGAGGGGAAATCCTAGCCCGTGCTGTTCTTTAATGGGCCGTCATGGGATTGGAGTATGCAGAGAATGATTGAATTTTGCGAGAAGGCCAGGAACGATCAAGTCTCGCCTGCCGTTATGCAATCGACCATTCCCCTCTCACAACGCGATGTCTGGTAAAACCTAGAGGAGGAGGAGGGCAGAGGAGGGTGGGGTGCTGGGGGCTGGAAACCTCTGTCTAGACCAAAAGAGAAAAATATTTTTTCATATAAATGACTCAAGATTTTATGAAAGACAAACTCGGCTATCATATAAAAAAAGAGCCAAATGAGATGTGATCCACCACATCAAACGCAGATTTGTTGAAATGGGCTGTTTTTAATGTTTTTAATGAGTCCTTTTACACCGTGACGCATGACATCCTATATTTCCTCGCAGACAGAAACATATGGATCCTATACAATCCCGGCCATATCGTTTTATGTACTTGATTGTGTCACGTCTGTTTTCTCCCTTGGCTCTCTCCACCTGCTTGGCCCATTTTGTCAACGTCGAGATAAAAACTCTGTTTTACCCCAAGGCATCGAAATTACCACTTTGTCCAAACTTTTTCACACCCACTGAGGTGGATTACACCGCCATGCTTCATCCTCTCAATGAAGCAACAGAGACTACCTTTCCCGTTAAGTCCATTATATTCAAATGGTCCGGGCCCTTTTCCTTTTTTCTCCCTCACAACAAGACATAAAGTAATCAAAAGTTAAAAGCAAACACTCAAGGAGGCACTTAGCAAAAAAGAAAAGCTTTTATGATAAAACATTCATATACAGTGCAGGAGACAGGTAATCTTTGAGGATGATAGGGTTGTCTTGTGGTCAGTTTCAGTATAGTATGGCTTGGGGAGCCTTGTAGATGAATGCTCCTAATAACATCCCCGCCCACCCATCATCCAGCAGACCATCCAGGCAGAACAACTAATACCTGAGTGTATTTCTTCAGTGGTGTGAAGTATGCCTTAAAGAGCTGTTGGAGGCTGCAGTAAAGTAGGGTTCATTACCTTGATAGACTGATGACAGCTAAGATGGGTTGAGATACACATGCACGAGCACGTACAGACACACATGCACACACAAACACTAAAGTAAAGGCTAAATCATCTGCAGTTAGACGCTGTTTCGCTACGCACACAGAAGGATTTTATATAAATCAGAATGCTTGTACACACTCAAATCTTTCTGGAGCTCTAAAATGTAGGATCAATTTCTTGCAAGTCCTTTTAAGGTTATTTACTAAAGACATCAACATCAGTATGTAATAAAAAATGCAGTGGGTGCAGATAAAATATCTGGATTTGAAGCTGGACTTTTAGGGAAGTGCACTTATTCACACTTTGCAAAGAGTTGGATGAGGATTAATGCCTCGCCTATACACTAAATATTTACTGTAGCTGGATCCAGCTGCCTGTTAGCTTAGCTTAGCATAAAGACTGGAAACATAGGGAAACTACTAGCCTGGGTCTGTTGAAAGGTTAAAAAAACATTCTTGCTAATATCATTACCTACTAGTTACCTTTACCCGCACCTGTGCATCTCTCGTATCTCATTTGTTTATTGATGATGAATCCAAAGTACAATAACAAGGATTCATGGTTAAACAGGTGTTAGACAGATGTTTTGGTTGGGCACAGTGTCTTTAATATAAGAAATAGTATGATTAAAGTTGGTGCAACTAACGACCTGCAAGACAGCTTCCAAAAGTGAATACTGCACCTTGATCGCCCACTGGTGGCTGGCTGCAGTATAGGTCATAAATCCTCCATTTTAGTGGATGGGACATGGACCAAATTAAAAAGTGAAAGTACATGTCACATACGTTTTTCTCGAAGATGCTAGGTTTTGCCATTTTAGGTAGTTCTGGTCACACTGATGTATGTTCACAAGTACATTGTTCCTGTAATTTTGGTTTGAATCAGTCATTGCTATATAAACAGAAACATGAAATGGCATGATTGACAGCTGAGACTGACTTACAATTGTATGAGCATGTGTATCAGTGAGACCACGCTACCGTGGATCCATCCCCTGATTGCTACTGCGCAGACACTGGCTCCAAATGCCAAATGGTAGTGTTCGTGTTCAGGATACTTTGGCTTCATTTCTGGAGAGTGGGAGGAAGTAGAGACACATGGTCCATCTTTATTTACAGTCTGTGGTCCTGACTGGTGACAAATCGAGCTTCTCGTTAGGCAGACTTTGATTCCTTTCGTCTGAGGAGGGTAACTAATATTTTTCAGTAAAATAATATAAGATATAAGGATACATTAAAGTCAAATTTAGTCTAACTATGTAACATATTTTTCTCATAATACAATGTTTGGATCCACTCTTTGCACTGGCAACCTGTCCAGGGTCTACCCCGCATTTGGCCCAATGTCTTTCTTTCTACACATTGTAAGGACATGATAAAACCTGTGTTATACTGAATTTTGGAGGTGCTGACAGGTACTTTTCATTACCTGCGGACAGAGTCAGACCAGCTGGCTGTAGCTCTTGCCCCAATAATGAGTTTAAACTCATACCCAAGATTCAGCTTCAGTAACCTTAGGCCATTTAGGATATATTTAAATCAGCATTAACACCACATGGAATTTGTGGTTTGACACTCATAATGACAGTTCCTTCTATTCTACATCACAACCATCTCAGTTAAACAAGACCGATTTAACTAAAGCAGCAAACTCTTACTCCATCATGTCGGGAAGTCAGTTTGCATGGGTTGCATGTGGGGTCAGCCTAAGGTCACACTGGGCATCCATTAGTGGCCTTATTTAGAGTCTTATTCCTTTAAGAGGAGTGATTGGCCAGCAAAGATAAAGAGTCATTACCTTTGCCCGCCCCCTCCCTGCCAGCAGTCAATAATGAGGGATCATTAAAATGAATAGATGGACATTCCCCTTTTCTCCGGATCCTTATTGCAAAATCAGTGTCAGGGGAAATGAAGATTGAGCTTTGAGAAGGCGTCTAAAAGCCTCACAGTGATTGTCGTGAACTCATCTCCAGTGCCAGGCTCCTTTATCTACTGTAAGAGTCTGCACCTGCCTGAACTCTTGACTAGAAAGGGCTTTTACTGAAGCCCATTAAGAGCATCCCTAATGTGCGCTACAGTGTACTTCAACGTAAACATTCTGCATATGTACCGAATCATTTACAGCAAACAATGGAAGAATGATTGGTGGAGATGTCTTGAGGTTTTTTTTTCCTTGAAGAAATGGAGCTCTTAGGGTGAACTAGAAGGGGCTCTTGGATCCACTGACTTTGATGTGGAGAACAGAGAACTCACGTGTTGTGATCGTATAAACACGCACTTAAAGATAATTCTCACTTTTCACATTTCTTAAGCTCGAACATCTGTCCGACCGCTAAAATTTTATAAATCCTTGCACAACATTTCACGCGTCACAAAAGAGAGAGTGAATCAAGCTGAATGATTGCAGATGGAGAATAAAAGACGGCACAAGATTTTCCAGGCCCCATCTGGTTGTCTTTTCTTGGCGTCTCTTAAAGTGTCTTTTAAAAAGGTGATTTGTCTGTGCGGCAGCGACGATGTCACCCTGTCAGCCTGTCAGTGGATCATCTCCGGTGCTGGTGCTGTCACATGTGAGAAGTCCCATGAAAGGGTCTCTGTACACCTGTGGAACCCGAGAGCCACACCCTAAACAGATTGAAAGCACACATGTAAACACACACACACACACACACACACATATGGTCCTCATCTTCTTCCTTTATCATCCTAAACGTAATTGATAAGACGGTCTGTTTATAGCCTTCTGACATATGTTTCTGAAGAATAAAAAGAAATCTCAAAATCTTTCTCAAGGGACCTAAGAAGATCAAGTGTAGAACTGGCTTATGGGACACAACTATCAAAGGTGCCTCAGTATGGTCGAGCAATTATCTCTTAAAGCATCTCTTAAAGCCACCCCCGTGGTTCTCTCAACATGCCCCTCATAACGGAGGTATATCGAGGATTTACTGCCTGCAGATGGCCGATGAGAGACAAGAGCAGGAGCTGTAGCACTGCGCCCATGCACTCACTTTATAAAAGGCCAAATCAAGGGCTCTGTGGGAATACAATCGAGGAGGAAGTGAGGCCGTAAAGCTGCTATAAATCCGCACAATGAAACTTCTAAGTTGTGCCCTCTGCCAGGTGCTGTGTGCATGTGGACCTCGGGGAGAAAATGGCACGCGCTGCACTCGCTGTGATTGCAGGGACAGACCATTTGCTCGTCTGCGCTGTCGTCTCTGCTTTGGCCATCAAGTGGCAGAGTCGCTGTCTGTCTGTTACTCAGCCCAGCAGTCGTTCAGTGAGATCACCGGGTCAGCCGTCAGTCCAGCATTTGGTCAGATAATCAGTGGAATCGTGTCTGACGTCGTAATATTTTACATTTTACACAAATATATTGACTTTTTATTTCTAACATTTATTTTTTCTCTTAATTTCGAAATGTTTCCTTTGTAAAATCACTGAAATCGTGGAAAAAGTTAGTTCTACATAAGCACATCCAATTCCAGCCGGAGAAAGATCAGTTGGCTTGAAGTTAGGAGAAAAAAAAAACCTTGAAGATAACAAATAAATCATTTTCATGCATTATCAGTAGCTAAAGCCAAGTCGACAACCTACCAACACATTTCTGATGCCAAATAAGAAAAGCCAGCATGACTCTTTTTCCTGAATCGCTTGTCAGTATCAGATAGGATGTGCAATAAAACACCTTTGCTGGCACACTGAAATAAAAATGCTGCTGCAGAGCTATACTGTGACCATCAGTCTTTAAATTAAAACACAATACACAGGCCTATGTGAGCCATTTATTTTCCTACAAATTGTGTAAGCCACACAGACACATCATGGGAACATATTCTAGGAAACAGACCAATCCTGCCAGTGTTTGATTCCTGCTTTAAACTGTAGAGCAATCATTCAGTACACTTATTTTCTTTCTTGTTTACATATAGGAAAAATCAATACCACTCTCAATGTTGCTCCATTTAAACCTTGGGTTTAAGAGACTTAGCTTAGCGTAGCTTAGCATAAAGCCTGACTACAGGGATAAAAAGAGCCATCCCAGCTCTGTCAAAGATAAAACGTAGCAATCCATACACAAATTAAAGTAGATATTGTCTGATTATGACTAACTTTAACTGCTTTCAGACATGTACTGAACAGTGGATCATCTCCTGAAATGATCCAGAGGAGCTGTATGTGAGATTCCAAAAGTCTGAGTCCTGCCAGCCCCCTAGTAAAAACTCTGGATAATGTCCGAATTAGCCCACGTGAAAAAAACAGCAGGAGATAATCCGGAGGAATTACTATGAGTGGACATATTGATGAAATAACACACAATTTATGCAAAACGGAATAAAATGAAAATTAAACAAAGATGTGCCAAACTAGTAGGAGACACTGACGAAGATGTCAACGTGGAAAAACGAGATTGGAGAGTTTTTGGTGATACGGGCCGATGCCAGTGTTGATGTTTTGTGTACAAAAACACATGATCTCCGCAGGGGAATTAATGTGAGCGCCTGCTTCCTGCATGATGCCTTGTCTAAACGCTCCAGAAATGTTTCTGTTTTGAAAGCTTATGACCGGAGAATCTCCTGCTGCTTTGTTCATATGTGACAATGTGAAGATCATGTCTAAAAATGGCTATAATCACTGGCTAGATTAGTTCAGAGGCACATTGTCAGAATTTTGAACAGTATGAACAATACCAAACATGTCAATTAATCTCAGATCGTCATTATCTGCTCAGTTTAATAATTTGAAAAATACATCATATGAAGGAAAGGATATGAATTGTCAAATCAATCTGAAGCTCTATTTGTGTTCATATCTTGTATATTTCACTTCTTTAGGTAGTGACCTGACACTCATCTGCTGCTTGGGCAATGGAAACCATGGCCCGGCGTCATCACTCCACTGTGTCAAAGGCGACGAGGCTGTCAGAGGAAGACTAAGGTGAGGAGAACAGGGTGCCAGGAAAAAGGGGCGTGACTGCATCTGTAAATAGCGCTTCTATTTTGGGCTTACCACGGCCGTACAGGGGAGCACCGCCTAGGCCTGCCTTCTGTCACTATGGGGATGGGCGCTTCATAACTTCGCTAGATGGAAAAAGTCTGCAGGACTGGCAGGTGGTACACAGGAGCGTGGCACAGCTCCCATGGTGGAGAGCTGTTTCACTCATAACTACCCACCACTGACAATACTCACCGGAAAACACAGGCCCCTGCTTGCACTTGGCACATCAGCAGCTTGTTGCGTTTTCTCTCGCTAAACTTCCGTGTAGGTTTGTTTGCATTTCAGTTTGAAACACGTGTGGAAGTCGAGACCAAATCCCACCTGTTGTGATTTGCTTCGTGCCCTCTTAAGCTCGCGCTGTGCTGCCAATGGCAAAGGGAAATTTAGCAACATGTAAAACTGTCAGTTTACTACCTCCAAACACTATTTTGTAGAAATGACTGTAAAAATGTTATTAAAGTAAAACAATACAGGCTTTAAAATTACAAGTACTAGGAGGCACTATTTTGTTGTGCACCTTTTCCCTTGTCAATGTCCAACTGTCCCATTTCAGGTTTTATTGGGGATATAGGTACAGGTTGGAAACAGTATAAGGTTTATTAAGGTCAAGCTGTATAACACAAGAAATCACACGGCTGGCTTCGTGAAAAAGCCTTAAAACTAAAGCACAGCCATATGGGCCATGCATGATATAGTAAAAATGTTTTAGCTTGAACTGAGAGGGGAGGAAGATAAAACGAGACAGAGTACATAATTTAAAAATAATCCCCCACAATGAAAAAAAACATTTTAAAAGTCTATAAAATCTTTAAGCTTGACTTTGAACAGGGATCATAAAAAGCCACAGTACAGCAGGGATGTACTCACTCATAATCATTTGGAACAAAGGAAGTGATGCTCACCTTTCACCTTTCCAGTAGAGGAAATATATGTTTTGTTTGATGTAAACACAAAAACACATATCACATCAATAGCTGCCATAAAAACAAAATGACAAAGAGGTTACTTATCCCCCCCCAAAATATATACACTGTGTATATATATATATATATATATATACATATAATAAACTATAAATAAATAGATTTATTTTCTAATACTTGTTACTTTTACCCCAATACACTGATCAGCAAATACCTTTACTTTCTTCTCCTCTATACTTGTACAATGTAATAAAAGTAATAAATTACGAGAGTGGAATTCACCAATCATAGCGAGCAGGACCCTGCATCCAGCAGACACAACGAAAATGGATTCAGTAGAGGTCACTGCTGGGACTCACTGTGGAACTTCACTTTTAATACTTCAGTCAAGTACTTACTACTTGTCTATATATTTGTTCATTTACTTGAGTCAAATGTTTGAATATTTCCTCCCCCCCTGCTTCAATGTAAATATAAAACCAAAATAACAGGACTTTGTTCATATGGTCACCATTATGCCATTTATTAATGAATTGTTGAGAACACATTAAATGCACTTAAAACACATTTCATTTTTCATAAATATCTCATATTAAAGAGAAACATGTTCCACCTTGTGCCTACACAGAAAAGCATTATAGAGTTGCAATGATCTTGTAGCCAAGAAAGAGAGTAAGGCACAAAATAAGAAACCTTATTCATACAGTTGTATCATGCTATTATACTATATGTCCAAAAATGTATTAAGAAGCTATATGGGAAGCTACTGACAGCTAAAAGATCCCCGACATTAGTATGTGTGCATGCTCCAAAAGACAGAAGACATGGAAAAGACTGCAGCTGTGGGAAAGAAGAGTCCATGTAGGTGCACTTATGACATGACAGTGGAAATCAATCTACAATATTTGGTCTGGAGGCAGGAAAACCTGCTCGGCTCCTACGGTAAAGTGCATAATGTTCCTTTTTTTAGTATGGGGAACCATTCTACACTAAAGTCTCTGACAGGAAAAGGAAACTCGGACAATAATTTCACCAAAGATAAAATCCTTTGGTTTGATCAGATCAATTATTGCCAACATCTAAGAAACTGCCAACTCCTCAGTGGAATCACCCAGATGATGATGTAAAACTGAGCCGGTGGCATAACTTCCATTACCCCTGTGCCTATTTACATGAAAACCTGCAGTGCAAGAAGTAACAGACAAATATATATATATTGTCCTGGAGTATTCTTGTTTAAATTCAGCAGGTAAGCATACCATTGTTCTTCTATCTTATAGCTGGAGGGAGGTGGAGGGGTGACTCCCTGCAGCCAGGAACTGTTGTCATAGGATATGTGTTATATATTTCTCTGATTGTCTGTGCATCATCATGTCATGATCTGGGCGGCGGACTGGAAGACCGGGACAGGATGATTAAAAATAGGCACTAAGGTGAAAAGCAAAATGCAGGAGAGTAGAAATGGTACAAATCATACGAGGGGGAAAACAAATGGGAGAAAAAAGGGAACGCTAACATAGCAAACAGCACGACAAAAGCATAAGGCATACATATTTTCAAATACATGTTTATACAAAAGAATATCATACAATAACATTCAGTATAAATGAACAATGGGATAATAAGGAAGCGAGAAAAACAAATACAATTCACATACTCCATACTCCCTATGTATTTTCTAGCCTTTGAATCAGTTTCCCTGTAAACAAATAATTTGAAATGATACAAAAGTGTCGTATAAAAACTTCCACTTTGGGTTACCGACCATTTGCATGTGTGTGACTGCTGCTGTTGTCTGCTGTCAATATCACTTGTAAGGCACCGATTAAGTTGTCGCGGACTGACTGCACAAACAAATGAACCAAAGTGATGAAGCACGACTCGTGTTCTCCCGTTAGTTTGTCCATGCAATAACATACAGATCACGCTCGAAATGAAGATTGTCATTTTTCAACGATAGTAGAGTAATTCAGTCTCGTTGTTGGTCCACTAAAGAATGTCTGCTGTGAATTATTAAGGCAAGTGTACTCGTATACTTTGCCCCTGATATCACTTCCCTTTTCTGTAAATATAACGTTCATCTATTTATTCACATGGAGTTTGCCAGTGATTGTCAATGTGAATCGGCAGCAAGTGTTTGAGAGAGAAGGATGGCAACGATGGTCCAGGGGGAGATCCTGGTCAAAAACGCTTTTCTTCATCATCTTTGTTGTTGTTGTTGTTGCTGCTGCTGTTGAGTGCGTGTCTGGACTCCTGGGCGTCTATGCATGGGTATGCACGGAGATGCTGGAGAGGTCGTTCCTGATGATCTCGTTAACTGTGGAAACAAAAGACAAGTTCATCAGTTAATTTTTGGCAAAGCAAGGTGGCCTAGAAGTTACAGATGTAAGGCATGTGATGGGAAGGTTCCAGAAGTAAATTTCCCATTCATTTTCTCCATTGACTTCAGAAAATCGGAATAAAATGACGCTGACCAGCTATGAGAAGAATTTAGACCATAGAACATTTGATTCAGAGCAAAAAACAAAAGGTACAAGACTGGAAAAGGAAAAGGGACAAGACTGTGTACATAATTATTTTAAGAGAGAAGGAACTACGCATCCCATAAACCATTGTGAATGATCCCTTTCCAACGACTTCCAGCGCACCTGCATGTAACCTAACATAATTTTGGACTCTTATTCTAAAAAAAACACAGCATGTTAGAGAGGGAAATCATGGTTGCTCTTTGGCAAACATAATATAACCCTGAAGCATCCGATTGTTGCTGACATGACGGTTGTGGTAAACATTTACATGGTAACAGTGGTCAGAGATGTTGCTTTTACACATGAGGATTACGGGTGGTGTAGTAGTGCTTCTTAAGGCAAATAAAGCATGTTTTTTCTTAAAACGTTGTTTGGTAACTTTTCCTTGGATGGTTACAGTATTATGGCTGATATTCAAAATCTCTATTCAGAAAATAAATGAGATTTTTACTCTCTTTTGGGTCGTACAACTAATCTTTGCCCTGGGCCAAGCGGCTGACATGCTGAAAATGTGGCATTTACTTTTATTAATCCCTTACCCCTAAAACTTAAACTGGAAATGATGTAACTCCTCAGTGTTTCCCAGGCTGCAATAAATAATGTCACATGTGGCCGTACACCACTGAATACTTGGCATAGATATGGTCCAGTTGAAAAATACTGGGTATCAGTAGTCACAATCCAAACATATCAATGTCATTACCAGCCTTTAAAACTCATATCGGCCCCGTACACCCATCTTTGTTTTTCAGTCATCGTCTTTCCTGCACCGGTTCCTGTGCCCTCGCCTTTCCCACACTCAGGCAGACACAGATCAGTCTCCTGCCTTTATCTGCTCTGTGTTCTTTGGCAAAACAGAGGGAAGTGACTGTGAAGACGGCGAGGACCCCGAGCTCTGTGGCCTAACGCAAACAAGAAGCTCCTCAGCCGCTGAGCTTCGCCGCGATAACGCGACCTGAAGTAGACAGAGAGAAGGAAAGAGTCTGGCGAGACCACCGTCCGCAGTGAGGAGCCGAGACAGGAAGTCCACCCACTCCGAGGTTCAAAGTGGGCATGCAGTTTGTTATCGCTAGATACTGCTTAGTGGATGTCGAAGCATCTGCGCTAATCACGACGAAAACACCAGTTAAAGAAAACAAGATGGAGCCTTTTTTATTACCCAACTATTTTCATGCTGTTAATGGTGATCGATACAATGACATATTGAATGACTATAGTGTGATGCTGATAAAATGCTGAACTGATCTATGGGAAGTGAACACAACACCAATATGTACACTTCTTGCAGAGGAGGAGGAAAAAATAAACAGGTTGCACTTTTTAAAGAAGAAGGCCACACACCTATAATAGCATACCCTGCTTTCTGTGTGTTGTCAAATACCCACCCACGAGTACACACACACACACACACACACACACACACACACACACACACACACACACACACACACACACACACACACACACACACACACACACAGGTTGGTTGGGATTCACCTCCCTAAACAGGAGGAGCTCCCTTTGGAAAAATCCGGCATGTGCCAACACTGCTGGCTGTTTTCACCTCTATTCTGCTGCGGGCTAAACAGGCATTTACACGCTGCACTTATTTTTAGTTCTGCCATCGCAGGACATAAAGGAAGTGCAAGCGCATGTAACAATTAAATGATCAAAACATTAAAATGTCGCTGCTCGTTACTGTTAGCTGAGGAGGGAACACAGCTCCAGGAGGGGAAGGGAAAACCCAACAAATGTACTTTCTTTTTATCTTTCTCAGAGGGAAAGCTGTGACCTCCTTTCTTCTTTTCAGTCACGGTTGAAAAAACCCAACAAGTGACGTCTCCTCCGCCCACATTTTAACGGCAGTTGCTTTATCAACTAATATTTTCCATTAGCATGTTCAATGATTTTCCATTCTTAAGAAACAAGTGATAAAGAGAAGAGAGGGTAAAACACTGGCCCCTGTGTTTTCGTCTTTGGAAATGTGAGAATCTCAGAAACAGGATGTGGCCGACTGTTACACCACAACACAATACCAGGCTGCTATTTATAGGTGTTTAATGAGGTAGCTAGTGTCGCTATTTTCTCACAACGACTTCTGAGAAATGAAGACATTTTACAGAAAAGGTAATGGAACCTACACACACAGGTAATGACTGTGAATATATCTGTGAGAAAAAGCTATAAAACACTTCATCAAGTCCCTTTTTAATTTAGCTTTCAATTTAGTTGAATTCAGTGATTTCTACCTTTCCTCTGCCACATAGCACAGCGCTTCTTTTTCTGACTTTGTTTTACCTTCCATGAAGTGACTAGATAACCACAAATATGCAGCACAGGGGAAGGCAGTCACACATGCTGGGGAACATTTTGTTCAGAGTGGAATTTGGCTCTAAAAAATCTATTCCCTCGCATATTGTGGATGGGCAGGGGTATAAGTACACGATTCCCTTTGCAAACTGGACCTTGTAAAGCTCATTTTAGTGTTTTAAAAAGCCTGCCAGGCAGTTGAATTCCACTTTTCATGATTTCTATATGTTATTGTAAAAGCACCCCTATGGTATGCTACACAATAATGATGCAACTGTCATTAACTGTCACATATGTACATAAATGAACTCTGAGTGGCCTGGCATCCGTCTCACCAGTATTGGAAACTTCTTTTTTCAGTTTCCCAGGTTAATAATGGAAAGCTGTTACTGGGAGGGTACCCTCTCATGAATAAACAAAAACAGCGGAAAACTGAGCTCTGAATATTCCCCTGGTGAAAAAAAAAATTCCTCGCTAGTCTGAGTTACCCAGAGTGACATCCTTCATTAGCCGTAGTGCCAGAGTAATCAGTAAACCACAGTGTGGACCTGTCAGGACTTATACTTTGGGCTGGGCGGCTGGGAGATCTATTTCAGGCAGGTGTGAGAGTGACACAAAAATACGAGTGTGCTTAACTGTGATGTCAGCCATGTTGAACAAGTTTAGTGCACAATTCAGCTCCTTTGTGTGGGCCTACCAGTGTTTTTGACAGTGGCTTATAACTAAACCCCGTCTCTATTGGGCGTAACTGTTGGTTGAATGAATGTTGACCTCACTACAATAATCTGTGATGGAAAATGATATGTCTCTGCCTGCTATAGGCGAGCGGAGAGCTTGCAGTGCACATGTTGCCATTGTAGTGCACACATGAAACAACACGATGTAGCACCCAAACGGGGGCAACAACTGACTCATTGTGAGCCGGGTTGTCCAAGATCAAACATTATTCAAACATAAGGTTCTGACTAAAGTGGGGATTCAAACCAATGATACTTATTAAACCTAAAACAACAACAACAAGGGGCTGCAGAGGTGTGTGCATGTGTCCGTCCACTGCTGCTGCTTTGCTCCAATGGGTACCAGTGACAGGCAACCCATACAGTTGTTTAGGTTGGAGGACTTGTTGGATTGAAGGCTTGTCAGACACCAGACACGACACAACGGTTTATAATCTGATGAGCCAAGATTTTACACAACTGTGGAAAGTTGCTACAGCAACAGTCAGTCTTGATGATTGTAAACTAAAGCCAGTTGAGCCAGTATTCTATTTTATTGTTTAACCAAAGACCTCTGTGGATGAATGAGTAGGATTTTTGGTGCAAATGTGCAGAGCAATTTTACTTTACAGGGAAATTAATGATGAGGCTTTCATTCCTAATGCCTTTTTGGTAACTTGACATCAGAGAATCAGGTTGGACATTGTCTGAAGTGGCCTTTTCATGCAGGCAGCACAGGTTATCTGTTTCAGTTGTGTTCACACCTACTGGAAATATACAGTTGGGTTTAGGCAAGCGTCGGCAAATGGGTTTCTCTGGGATGGGAAATGATAGAAATGTCATTAACATGCTCACTGGGTCGCCATGTATTTTCCATAGAATGACCTGCTCGATCCCGACATCTGCACAATCCTAAATTACACTGGCTTTGTACTCTGGAGCTGCCAGGGTAAAGTCTATCTAATGTCTGGTTCAACTGATTGTGATGTTTCCTTTCACACATACATATTTAGCCACTTGTAGCTTTTGTTTTTGTCTCCACCAACCGCTGAAAGGAAAACCAGGCTCTTTAGCTCCTTAATACTCTGCTTTGTTCAGCATGAGACTTTCTAACTCTGTCTGACAAAGACAGAAATTAACCAACTGAAGGAAAGACACACCTCCATATTCCCATCAGTGACAAGAGATAAATGGTAGGCTGATTATCAGACATAATTCATGTTCATTTTCTGCTTCTGGGAAGAAGGATTGTTTGCCCAGAATTTTAACCAGTAATTTCACAAAATCTGTCCAATTGATGTTTTTTTTTTTCCATCTACACAGAAGCAATGGTTGTGATATCTAGGATCTGCTAAGTCAATGTTTGTCATGCTTATCAACAACCATGTTGATTAAATATTTTTTCTTTCATTTTTGGTTATTTAGATTTGGCACTAGATGTGATGAAAAAACACTTTTCCAGCAGAGCAAATCTGTCATGGACGACTAAATCACCAGCTGCTTGAACGGCTACAAGAAAAAAAAAAGGGAAAAAAGAGCAGTGAATCTGGAACTGAGCTAAAATCATATGACACTTTGTGATTTACAAAGTAAGACAAAAACGTTATGGTGCTGCCATTCTGTTTGTTTTTTATTCTGCAATCCAAGCATGGAGTTCTGACTTCATTTGGCCACTCTGAGAGTTCAGCATGAACCTGACCTACACTGGGGGATTCAGTTAGTATTGTTAGAGGAGAATGCTGTGCATTGGGGTTCGATAACAGCCGGGCTTCCACAGAGAACAGAGGATGCCCTGTGGTCTGGTGAGACGCCGAGCGTTCAGGCCTGAGAGCTTCTGGGAGGTTCCTGCTGTCGTAACATGATCCCCCCCCCCCCCCATGCCAAATCTGGACTTACTGGCAATGACCTGGCAGAGAGTGACTTCACCTTTCCCTAGCTTCCCTCAGCTGGCGATCCAAAACACGACCTCTGACCTGCAGGTTGTAACGGAGGCTTCCTGCCAGGGGCTTCTGATCTCACATGAAGTCTCTTGATACTGAACTTCTCTCACTTTCACTACATGGATTAACTACAGCTGTGTTAGGGTCAAGGACCTTCACACGGGAGCGAAGGGAGTGTTTCCTCTGCTTACTTGTACCTCCTGTAGTAGCACAATCAGGTTTGTGAGAAAGAGGAGGTAGCTTCCTCCAATTGTGGCACTGAGACTCTCAGCAGCATGTGAGGAAGTGGGTCTGAGTCATAGAAGCGCTTTGATATGAACACAGATAAACACTGGCATCAAATCAGTGCAGGAGCTCATAGAGGGTAAAAGGCTGCAAGACAGACTCAAGAAAATAAACCTCATTTGAACTTGCGCTTTCATGCGAAATTGATTTGGTGGCGAGGCCAAACTAAAGCTCAAACTTGCCGGAGAGAGACAATTGAATTTCCTGTTACATATTACTTTTGTTTCCCCGCTATATCAAATCTTCTCTCGGCCTCAGCAGAAACACTTAATGGACAATTTGCTGCCTCCCACACACGGCTCAAACGGCCGGACGGAGAGGCTCGGACGACGTCACTTATCATGTGCTAGTAACCAGCAGCATCAAACCTCGGCAGGGGTCAAAGGTCAGAACACACACAAATGACACCAAGACGGAGCGAGTGAAAAGAGCAGGAGAGAACTGGAGGGAGACACAATCATTATTCCCACAGATAAACACGAACGGAAAGAGACAAAGCGTTCCACTAATGCTTCATCATGATAAAGTGCTTCATAAATTCATCTGAGCCTTGCAGGTAGACGGCTTCCAATCCATCTCAGGGATCCCTTTGGGCCTAATGATGTGATGATATGTACAGACAGCATATTTCATCCCCGCAGCTCAGCTGATGTGTGAAGCCCTGCGCTTTCCCATGTGGAAGCACTCAGTCTCCACAAACTGACAGAGGGGATGGAGGAGCACAGATAGGGCTGCAGACGGAGAGTTTGCTTTAAAACAAAGCTGAGTTTACACTGAGAGGTACTGCGGAGACACCGCTGTGCCATGGGCTGCAGCCAACATCCTCCTCACGCTGCTAAGGTGAACAGCAATGACATGAAATGTACGATTTAGATGTAGACTCCAGTGGAAAGAGAAATAGTTGACGAGCAAGGGCATATTTTCAGCTGGGAACATGTCCCCCTCAAAATCCTATTTTTGTCCCATTTCACTTTTCAGTTTGATTTACTTTCTCGAAATAGAATCATTGTCATGCCCAGATGCAAAAGTCCAGAGGGGAGAAAAAGGAGCTAATAAAAATGTTAATATGCTCATGTAAATCTCTTTTTTTGCGACGTTTTCACAATTTGTAAGTAAACTTACAAGCAGCAGTAAGTTATTTGTGGACTTTCATTGCCTTGTCTTTCAGCTCTCAGGCTACACACACACACACACCCACACCCACACACACACACACACGCACACACACACACCCACACCCACACACACACACACACACACACACACACACACACACACCCACACCCACACTCACACCCACACACCCACACCCACACACACACACACACATACATTCTCTCTATCCTCTGCTAACCTGGATAATACCTGAGAGAAAGACCTGCAGGAATTCACTCTGGGCTGGAATAAATACTCAAACATCTCTGAATGCCTGTTGTTTTACAATCAGTATGTTGGTAAAATACTTCAGTTGAGCATTAGACCAAGATTAAGTAGTGGAGGATTCTATCATTCAGTATCAGGTCTCTAATTCACATCATCAAGCCATGTAAATAATTACGTTTTGTGTCATCTAATTCATTGATAAAAACGGTAAACATAGGAAATAACACTGACATAGATACTTTAACATTTTTACATATTTTGTTTTGGTTTAAAGAACGAAACTTCCACCCAGTGGTGGGATGTAACAATATATATTTACTTTGTTACTGTACTTTTTTCCTGTATCTGTACTTTACTTAAGTAGATTTATTTGGGGTACTTTTAACTTTTACTCCACTGCAAATATCTGTACTTTCTACTCCACAATATTTTTTACAAAACATTGTGTTACATGTTCGCGTTGTAATCAATAACGAGAGGGTAATTGTTCCACTGATCCAATCAGAGCAGCGAGGTAACATTAGACTCCGCCTTCTGCTATCAGTTAGGGCCCGGTCAAACATACATGTTTGCATACATACACTGCAAAGCAAATATCGAGGGTCAAAGTTGAAGCAATTTGCTTGGTCTCAGGTAGCACATGTTATATTTTCATCCTCGCTTGCATAGATTGTAAGTGAACGTGAGGCAAAGGTTCCCCTCTGAAATATTAGTATGACCATACACTTGCTGGTGAAGAAACACCTGAAATTGATTCAGAGGAGGCCACACTACATGACTGTAATGATGTAGTTGACCATTGAATTAGAGAAGAGACTACACTCAGCTTTAAAAGCAAATATGTACTTACTCTTCATACATTACGTTTACATTTTTGTCTTTTTATTAGTACTTTTAATCAAGTAAAATGTTTAAGTACTTCCTCCACCACTGCCTCCACCCTTGTTCAGTGATTGGCAAAATGTCAAAAAGAAGAGCTGCGGGGGCACAGAGCGGCAATGAGACTGATTAGAGAACAAAACAGGAAGTGGTGTGTGTCATGTCGTGTTTGAAAACCAGCAGCAGAATTGTGAAGTTGATGCAACAGCTCAGACGGAGCCGGACAAGTATGCCAAGAGAGGAGTGATATGACCCTTCTTTTGAAGAGACGGAGAGAAAAGAAGAAATAAAGTTTGGAGTGTAAACACTAAGTGCTCTGGTGTCACTAAAGAGATTTGCGATCAATATGGCTGCTGCTGTTTTTAGACAAAGGCTCCTGGCTCGGTTGGATAGCAGAGATGAAGCATCCTTGAGAGAAAAAGCGCTGACATGCTCTCTGAGCCTCATGCGGAGCGGGGAGCCGGGCTCTAACCTCCACCAGTGAGTCTCTGAAGCGCCTCACTTTCCAGAGGACGTGCTTTATGGTTCTGTAGTCAGGTGTATCCGACTTGTTACCAAACCAAAGAGAGTTCAGCTGCCTGCCCGGTCCAGATTAACACTGAGTAGAAATGCTGTGTTCGAGGCTTGGGAACATTAAAACGGCCCAGTTTAGAAATCTAAAGACAACAGCTTTTACTAAGAGCCCCACCACTGATGTGCTTATTTTGGCGGCGGCGGCTGTAACCTTTGTGTTTGATCTTGCGCGGTGTGCTGTGCCCTCTCTCTATCTCACCTCGCTCGGCCTGTCTCTGTGTGAGCCTGCCACTTCCCTCTCCTCCTCCTCCTCCTCTCATTTCCTCCCAGGCCCAGGAGGCCACGGGCGTGCTTGCTCGAGGCCGGTCCCAGGGGAGGATGAGGGGGAGGTGTTTACATGGTTGGAGCTGCTCTCCAGTGTCCTCATCACTGACTTCTCTGAAATCATTGCAGAGTTTGTCAGGACTGCGTCGCAAATGATAACAAAGTCAAAAAATAGACCAAAACATCAGTGATTTGACAGCGTACAGTAAGCTCTTTGTTTTATATGAGTATGAATAACTATACTTAGCATTTGTGGGCATTATTGTCCCACAATGCGATGTGTAAGGGTAGTAAAAGCACCAGTAAAAATTGTGATTGGTGCTAGTAAAATTAATTTAGAAATTGCTTATAAATTATAAAAAAAAATTCATGTGAATTAGGTGAAATAAATAAATAAATATGTAATCCTAAAATCTGAAAACAGTGGCTGCAAAGGAAGAAATTATTAATTATGTCTATATCAATTATATTTAATTATACAGATAATTATTTATTCATATAATATTTGTAAGTTATATTGTGGATAACTGGTTTTGCCAAAATTATTTTTCGTCTAGTTTTTCTTTTCCTTTTTTTGTCCCTAATATTTATATAATGACCCTTTGGGGCCGTTGACCTTTAGATTATGTGCACATTTATCTTTCAACCAGAAGAGTGAAAAGGTTATAGGCCACATTTTGACAAATGACCATAAAAAGTGCAGATGTTGAAAGTTTGTTACCAGCACAGAGCTTTCACTTTTTTGACTGTGTTCAGTTTGATTGTGTTGAGTATTTGCTGGGCTACAGTGGAAAAATACCACAACAGAACAGAACTTAGAAATCAAAGTGCAAACACAAAGAGCTTCTGACATAACGTGTGTAAAGACGAAGGACTGTGAGAAATCAAAAGCCCAGTCTCAAATAACTAGTGATGCATAGCTGCGTAGGGAAACACCCGAGACGGAAAATACACTAAAGAGAGGGAAACACACACATCTCTGTGATTGAGATATGAAAGGAGACAGATTAAAACTTTTTGCATGGCTCATTACCAACGGGTTTATGGTAAAATAACGCAGCCATCTGATAAACTCGCTGTGATTGATTCAGAATTAGAAACGTATGGTGCTGCGGAGGCTGACGCTCTGGACTTTGCTGGTTTTTCAAAATGGCACACAGTGAAAAAAATATGAGCATATTGAAACAATCATACGGCATTGGGTTGCAGCCGTCTGAGGGAGAATTTGGCCGTGCACCTGTGTATGATACGATTTATAACTGCATTTGTAGTGGGCTTCTTAAATCACCTGTTGTCTGTCAGTCGTAATGTGGGATTTCAGAATTGTTTTCTTTTATTTATATACAGAGAAACTATGTTCCCTGTGTCCAAAAAGTCTTAGATCAGTGCAAGCTTTACTGTTCACTATCCATCACAGCTAGATGGCTCAGAGAGGCTCCTTCCTGTTTTTAAGTGTGCCTGTCTGCCTGTGCGTGTGTGTGTGTGTGTGTGTTGCCATCCATGAAAAAAGCACTGGTTTGCTCTCTGTGTCCAGAAAGAGGTTCCCACTGCAGAGATTGGTTCAGTTTGGTGTAAGAAGCAATCAGACCTGTAGGCATAGTTCTTCAACTCCTTTTGTCCTCTTTTACGTTTTAAGGCTACATCCATCTTACCACGTTTTCATTGCAAAAACACATCACATCTGCTAGGGATACACCTGATGTCCACACTACTGCAGTATTTTAGAACCGTTAAAAGTATCAGAACTAAGTATCAGTATCACAAACCCAATCTGTAATTTCTAGTTTAACAACGTTGGAAAGAATACTGTGATGAAAGCAAGATTTGCACTGATCCATCTCAGAGAGCCTAACAGAGGGATTGCAGAGTCGCACAGAGAGACACTGAAAAAGGCACTAAAGGTAACTAAATCTTACAAAACTCCTGCTGTGCACAAGAACATGGCCTCTCCCTTTCAAACATCCCCACTGAGCTCTCGTGATCTGACTAGAGCTCAGTGGGACCCGATCAACACTTTGTCTGCTGATCCCAGAGCCGCCCTAATACTTTAAATCCTCATCGCCTGCAGGGATTCAAAGACACAGAGGAAGAGGAAGTCGCCTCAGGCCACCTCGTGGTCCAGCCTGCAGGCAGGAGAGAGGCCTTCTCAGCAAAGTTCCATTTATCTCCTTTCTCAACAGCCTCAATTTGATTTTCAAAGATGGACAAACTTGTGGAGATTATATAGTTTTCAAGAAACCCTGGTTGTGTGCACAGAGTTACTTATATAGAGACATTTACAGTCACCTGTATATCATCAAACCACATTTCAACCTGCTTCTGTTTGTTTCATTTCATTTAATCGTTGTTGGGGCTCGGGGAGGTAAACCTATATGCCTGAGCAGAAACTGGAGCCTGGTATTGTACTCAGACATGCAGTAAATCTAACTGATTTCATTAAAATGTACGTGACATTTCCATTCAGGCAGAGTGTAGGAGCCAAGCTTTCCAACTCAAACTCGGTGCACATCTGACATTGCTGATTTACAACATAAGCATAAAGAATTGTCTTGTCTCCTGCTCATGCTTGTTCCCTGCCCCGATAGATTTAGGGGGCGTAAAAGAAGAGTGAGGGTTCAGTTTCAGAGCAGTAAACCAAAGGTACCACCTTCTAAGATCAACTCTTTCTAATTATGATGGCTAAATCCTTTTATGCCTTAAAATGTAATAATAATATGTAATAACTGAGTCATATTGTTTAAATATGTTAATCATTTTCATACTGTGAATATCTATCAACTAAATGCAGGGGTTTTGTTGCAATTAATACAATAAATAATAACAGTGATTCTAAACAAGATTTTACCTTAATTACAGTTAATAAACTGCTTGAAAGTGCTAAATAAGGGAGGTGGTGTGGGTTTGAGGGGTTAAATTTAAATAAAGTCTTGGATCAATTTGAAAAGCTAATAATATATAAATATTTGGATGCTAAGATTTCTCATTACTAAACACAAACAGTTTAAAGCACCTTGGCCTTTCTTGGCCGTGAAAGGATTTTTTCCTTTTTTGTTAGCGCGTTGTTTTGAGAGGAATTAGGCTCAGCTGAGTGCGATCGAGAGAGTCAGGGGAGCCATTGAGGTTTATAACTGCGTTGGGTCATATGTCAACAGTAGGACACTTACAGTTCAGTGGTTATGATCATTCCCTCCCCTGAAGGAAACCCATTCACCCACTGCGTGGTAAGTCTCTACAGCCGCTGGTGGGAGAGGAAGAAAATGTGATCTTTAACGTCGGCCGTGTTTATCTTCCTTTGACTTTTAGTGTTTTGCTTTTAACAGCATTAGCTATGAAAGGAGCATGTAGCATGTGTGTGTGTGTGTGTGTGTGTGTGTGTGTGTGTGTGTGTGTGTGTGTGTGTGCGTGCGTGTAAGGAACAGGGGCAATGGGAAAAGCTGCCAGGGAAAATCACCAAGATTGCATGCCTCTTTCTTCCACCTCACATTTTCCCATCTTTCTCTTCGTCTGTCTGTCTCTCTTTGTCTCTGTCTCCTTTATTTCTATGGCTGACCTGCTTCTTCTCATGCTCGCTGAATATTCCTGGATGTGACGACATGGTGAGAATCTCTAAAGTACATCTTGTGACTTTTGTCCCTTCAGTTTAGCTCCATACAATAACAGATAATGTGCTAAAAAGAAAATGTGGTGAGAAAGCAATTGGATGGTGAGATTATAATCATTTTTGACGGATGGATTATTTTGACAGATTCAATTTATGTTAAAATGTCTGTGTTTAAAATGATTTGTCAATGGACTGTGACACTTCAACAGGGGACACGTGGGTTTGGTTATAAGACTTGTGAAAGACTTTTGCCGAGAATCTCACTCCCTCAAAGTTTATATCTGCATCTTCACTTCACTCTCTCATATACTTTCCGTCTTCATGCCACCTCCTCCTCTCCATTTCTCTTAAAGATTATCTCTTTCCCCCTCGTCTTCCTGAGGTATCTGCACATGGAGCAGAAAGAGGCAAAGTCTGCCAAGAGTTGCAAAACCCAACGGCTTTCCCCATCCCTCCCGGCTGGAGCAGACCTCTCTGTTGACATCCGTCGCTACAGGATACTATTTCACTGAGCTAACAAATTTCAGATGGGGAGCTGTTATTAAGTGGTCTGGGACCGAGGCCGACTCCTGTTTACCGATGCCGCAGGTATTTACATCCCCTAAATACCAACCAAAAAACACAGCCTCTGCTACGGGCATCTCAGTGTGGTTATTTAAAATAACCACAAATGGAGAATCCCATCTTTGAACCACGCTTCAGCTGTCTGTGGAAGTGTCCTTGAGCAAGGCATGATGAACTTCAGGGGTTCTATCCTGAAGCTGATCCAGACCTCGGACGTCCCTGTTGAGAAATCAGTTGTTCTTGTTTGGTGTTTAATGCCTGTGTGGACTCTATGAGTTTTCCATGTGCTCACATTTTCAATGCCAGCAGGAAATATCCAAGATTCAAAGTAAATTTATGCTTTCTTTGACTGTGCAACATTTCTGGGTTATCTCCACAGAGGAGTCGTATTTTATGGTTAATACAGTGGTGGTGTAATGTTTGTGGAAATTGTCGGCTGTTTTTTAAATCAGAAACAAACCGACCAGCATCCAATCCTGACCTCTGACATGAATGAAGAGGCTTGCCACAGATACATTTTGCATTATGAACACTGGCCGACATTGGATGAAGACTGACCATTGAAAATTCATCAGAAAAATTGATTATTCTGAAATCACAGTTTAGACTGAGGCACAGATAACGGCCTCGCAGCCTCGTGGGGGAAGGAGACTCCCTCACTGATCATCCTGTCACTGAAGTCTGTCACACTGACATTTGTCATATTATGATTCAGTAATGAGGGAGTCTGGCGGGAGTCTAGCATGAGGTGGTAACTCGGCGATCAAAGATATACACAGGAAGATCCCAGCCAAGCCACAGGCTATGTCTGAGTCCTGACCCGCTGTGATCTGTGTGGCTCAGTGGCTTTTCAACGCGTGTTTCCTAAACCTCAGAATGTGAGCCACATAAACCGAGCCTCTAAACGGCTGTGTCAGGAGAATCTATAAGAAACACATGACGTATGCTGAACTGAAGGAATATCGCTTTAATAAATGCGTCTGGAGAGGGAAGTGTGTGTTACGGCATTTAGTGGTTTTACTCTGCTATATTTTATTGTGTACTTTGTTGAAATCTGTTTTGATGTTCGTCCACTTTTCACCCAGCTTGGAACAACGAATGAAAAAAAGACACAGACCTTTACAGTAGCGAATCTGCAATAGTGAAAAATATAATAAATCCCATTCAAATTCAGAATCTAAGTCTCCTATCTAAATGTGTGTGTGGATCAGGTCCCAGACACAGAAGAAACCCAATTTGTTCAGATAATTTAGCTGCAGGTTTTCAGCAGACACATTCTTTCTCAGTGACGTTGATTTTATGACGGAGCGACTGAAACCAGACCAGATCCTCTGGCTCAGATGCCTGGGATTGGGGTGCACTCAGACAGACACACACACGCACACACGCACGCACGCACACACACGCCCCCCAGCACATTGTGGTAATGAATGGATTGAATACAGACTCATCTTGCTGCACCTTTCAAAAATCCAATTGGTTTTAGAAAGAGCTTAAAATCAAAGCACTGATACAATGACCCTATTATCACTGTCATATGTAACCACTTGGATCCAATTATTTCCTGAACCGCAAGCAATCTTGGACAACAGTGTCTATAATTGAGTGGGTTTCATAATAAGTGATACCAAGAAAAATCTGATCACAACCAGGCATCTAAAGGCTCTTATGTTCAGCCAATGGGACGGAGATAAAAGCGATGTAAGAGGAAACACAGGGCGCTAAGGTAATCCAGAGAACTTCCACTCAACTGCAAAGGTAATCCTCCGCAATGACGAATACGCTGCAGATAGGGTCAGTGTTCCATTACTGTACTTCCATTGTAACATCCAAACTTTATATTACAACTAATGTATTTAAGCACACTGTTCTCTGTGACTTCAACTTTCCAACATGTGCGCTGCTACAGGGTGTAAAAATGTTTTTCATCACCAGTTTTGCATAGGCTCTTCTTTTCCAACGTTATATAACTACAACTACTAGTTTGCAAGATCAGGCTATTAGTTTACAGTACGTCTGATATAAATGTCTTAAGTTTTATAAGCCACATGTTCAATTAATATCACACACAACCTCTCCCACAACCAGATCTTCTTATTTACAGCACAGCACATTCTTTCAGCTCCTTCAGTAAGGTCGGTAATATCTGATAATGGGTAATAAGAGCCGTGGTTGTTCAGTTTGCACATTAAACATAATGGTTTGTGATCCTAATGAGAAGAAATTGAATCAAATGTATTGCTGATCCCAAAAGTGCAGTTGTTGATCCATAGCTAAGGCGGTCTTCGGCCAAACCAAGACAGCAGCCACCTATTAATTTTTTCCTGAGACCATAAAACTTCTCCAGCAAGACCAAACTTTTACTTATACCTCACCGTGTCAAGGGCTGCCAGGAAAACAGCATTCTTAATGTGAGAAGGCAGCATGAACAACAATAGTAAAAAATCCACATCCTCTTTGTAGTCATAAATAATAAAAAAGCCATCACCCTTCTTCTTGTACCCGTCAATATCACTATACGTCTAGAAGGAGACTGTGTTCTTGGCATTGCACTTAACCACAAGACAGCCTTTCTTTCTGGACCCTATTAGCTGGGGCTTGACCTGCTCCCAACAGGCCAGAGGGTCAGAGGTGGAGCATTGTGAAAGCACAGGCTGTCACTGGCCCTGCCAGCTAGAAAAAGAAAAACACATATACACTGTCTAAACATACAGGAGCAGCTCTGCTTTAGTGAGTCCCATTAGACATTTCAACCTCCACTTTAATGATCAACCCCCCTACCCAAATCCTCTCTCTGTTATGCACCCCCACCCTCCCCCCAATCTCAAAGCCAACCTTGCGGCACACTCCAATGTTAGCGACTCAGCATGTTTTCAGCACAGTGCGGGCGCGCTCTCAATCATCATTAGGGGTTTTGCGGAGACCTAGGGTCTGGGCAACTTGCCAGGATGTGTAAAAGTTTCCATGAGGAAAGCCTGGAGATGCCTTCAGAAGCATCAGATGGTGGACGAAGATCCTCGGGAAGGCTAAAATGTATTTTTTGTTGCTGGAGGGAGAGAGGGAGGAACGGAGGGCCGACAACAATCCTGTTTTCAGTTTGGGGGAAACAAGCCGGGTAGAGTCTCAAATGCACAAACCTTGAACTGAAGAGGAAACAATCACAACGACGCAATCAGAGCACATATGTCAAACGTCAGAAATCAGCAGAGGCTGCGTTGCGCTCTGTGTTTTTCTTATTTTGGGGAATAAGGGCCCTCTGTTTCCCAGAGAGGCAGCTGGTAGAAATCTGGCCCTCTGATTAGCACCAGTTCCTTTGCCTTGTGCTGCATTCAGATGTGTTTCATGATATCACCCATCACAGCACCATCTAATGAGACAGGACACACAGCAGCAGCCTTGTGGAGTTGTCTGTGTAAAGTCTAACATCAGAAGTGTATACACATTTGTGTGGGTTTGTAGATGGACATGTTGTTTGAGATGAGTGGGTGCGATGTCATCAGAATTGCTCCCTCAGACATGTGACAAAGGATGACATCATGTTGGTGTGTCTTTTTTGGGGTGTAATTAGTAAGTAACGAGGCAAACGTAAACGCTGCAGACCGTGTTTTTCATAAATTCTATTGTTAGATACACAGATGTCATTTGACTGGTGTTTTGCTCATAGCCAGCGCCTTGTAAAGTACAGATAGTGGGCTGTGAGTAAGCAAGAAATGTCTGAAAACGTTGGTTTTATGTGAGTCCCACCAATGCGTTGTTTATGACAGTGAGTCAACAAGCAGTGTTGGGTGTTTCTCTTCTTGTGTTGAAGCACACGTTACTTGTTGCTTTACTTACGGGAGTGAGAAGGGAGACTTGTATCAGGTGAGAGCCAACATGCCACCGAGAGAAAAATGGCTCCCCCAACGTCAACTGGATTTTTGCCATAAAACCTCATTGCACACACCAGAATCATCACCTCGTATCTCGCACTGTACTTTGTAAGCTTCTATCAGAGTAGAGGGTAGAGTTTAGCACATTAAAGTGGAGAGTGTGTATGACACTCAGGGGGGTTTACATCTCGGACTCCTTGCATACTAACCAAGCTCCTTGCGGTACAGTAGCTCACCGTTGATAAGTTGAGTGATTTCTCAGGGGCTGCGTAAAACCTGGGCCTGGCCAGAGAGACACATTTCCTCTGGCCTGATGAGAGCCGGAGGCCTCAGCGCTCGAGCGTGGGAGGCACTCCGCTCTTGGGGAAGATCAAGTGTGCTCCCGCAGACTCCAAATCACCGGCCCCCAATTGCTGGGGAGGAACGTTACTCTACATGGCTGGCGTTAAATCACTGCTGCTGTGGTGAGGTCATCCGCTTGTCTTTCCTCTCTAATGGAGCGCTCAGCTCGCTAACATACGGCGGTAATGCATGTGGACGGGGAGCCGGACTGCCTGTGAGCTGCTTTCCAATCTTATTTACTTTAGCTTAGGGCTCATTTGATGGAGCTTGAGATAGGGCCGGGCCCAGGAGCAGCAGATGCCTTTGGAGTATGCTGTTACCACCGCACACTTACCAGGAGTCCAGGAGCTCACCACAGCAGCTTGTGCAGACGTTAGGTGATGCAAAACGGCAGCACGCTGAGGTTTTTCATGGGGCTGCCTCACTGTCCTCGGCCAATCAATACACATTCCTGTACGTCCCTAATGCAACTGTAATCACTGACCCAATACACTTGGCCACCGCGCTGGAGGAAGAGCGAGCCTGCTAAAGTGACAGTGGATGGACGAGTGGGGAAGAGAAACAAGGTTACATGATTTCACCTCAGCACTGCTATGATCATTTGCTGTATCTTCATACTGTTGGTGTAAAAGGACCTCTTACCAACCTTATTGCAAAACGTAAAATGAAGCTACAGTTTCACTTTATTCAATTGATAGTGAAATTAAAGCTTCTGCCTGCCAAAATCCATTAAAAACGGAGAACAGAATGTCTATTGAGTTGTGCTGGTTGAAATCTGATTTCCAGAGCATCCGGCGTCACTGGGAACTCAAGAGTAGAAGTATAGAGACACACAGATAAGAAAAGGAAGAGAATTGAAAAAGCTCAAGATTTTAGGTTCAAGTTTTTAGAGCTGACAACAGACAGACACCCTCCCTGCCTTTTGTATTTTGTGTTTATGAGGGGAGGACTAATGGGACTCATCAGTGCTGACAGATATGCTGACAACTGCATTTCAACTCAATTACAGTTCCACAGCAAAACTCCCCTGGTCCCCTCATGCCTATCACCCCCCCCCCCCTACTCCCAGAGCTGTTGAGTGAAGCGTGCACACACTCATACGTGATCACACACACACAGGCACACACTGAACAAAAGGCGCACAGGAAGGCTGATGTTCCTGAGCTCAATGTGGAGTTGTCTACCTCCCCACCTCCACTGGGATGCAGGGGATTTTAACGTTTAAAGCTGGCACAATGCCATTGCTGCGTTCCATGTATATTTATCATAACAACGCGCAGAGCCTCTGCTCACACAGATAACAGGTTGGTGACCTGAGAGACATAATGTGAGATGGACACAGTCGGCAATAAACTTGACCATATGGGCGCTTGGGTGTGACTGGTTTCATTGCCAGAGGGAGATGAGTGACCCCACCGACTCCCTTGATGACGACAGCCGCATGGTGGCGACTCCGTGGGGAAAACACGGGAAAACAAAGCCTCTGCCTCCTGACTCCCAGCATCCCTCCCAGAAATATGTGGAGGGGGAATCGCTTGGTTCAGGAAACCCCTATCCATTGTTTTGCTTCCTTCATTAGTCGTTGTGTCAACAGTTTGGTTCGCTACGCGTGTGCCACTGTTTTTGTTCTGCTGCACCCCGGCTGACCTCAGTGCTCTGATGTTTTGACAGATTGTTTCAAAACCCCATCAAGGCAATTTACTGCTTTAAAGAAAAGCAGCCACTTGGACAACATGAGCTGGGCCGCGCGATACACCAAAAGCAAATAAATTGCCGGGTCTAAATTTAAACAATTCTGACGTACATCTGCTGCCAGAGTTTCATCAGGAAATAGTGAGAGGTGCCGCAGGGTGCGGCTGTGCGTGAGGGCTCACAGATAAGCAAAAGGTGTTAGTGTAGTGTAATATATAACAGCTATATTGGAATGGACGGTAAGCTAAAGAGAAGAGTTGATCTAGAAAAACAAAATGCTTTTCTTTATTCTAATAATTATCAAATGGATACTTCCAAATACTGTCTGTGCAACTTGTTTCCGGTAACTTACCATCATCTAAGTACATCTGGTCCAGTTCTTGTGGCTCCCGTTTGACTGTGACGGCCATCGAAGGGGGGCTGGCATCCTCGGGTACCAGGCTGGGTGGGCTCCCTCCAGCTTGGGCTGAGCCAGCTGCTGCCTGAGCCTGACTGGGGCTGTAGGTCTGAACGAACGGGCTCTCTGCAGTCCCACCGGGAGTGGAAGGGTGGGACACCGGGGAGGACGAGGGGCTGCTGTTGGCATAGATATGGTGGTAACCATGGGGTCCTGGGCTGTTGAGGTGGCTGGGGCTGCCCTGGGAGTGGAGCATCCCATGGCATGTGTTGTGGTCTGGTGAGGTTGGGTGGGTAAGTTTAGGGTGGACAGGGGTATCCGGGGTGGGGGACACCAAAGGACCTGGTGGTGTCGCATGAGTGGGGCTGCTGGGGAGGCACTTGCTGTATGCCGCTGGGGATAGGTCATGCAGGGTGGGGCTGGAGCTGGGAGACGACGATGGAATGGTAGAATGGCGAGGAGGGCAAGGAGGGAAGGCACCAACCAGGCAGGCATCAGGTTCTGCTACAGGCATGATGGGAGCGAGCCTGGGCTGGCTGTAGTAGTGCTTTGAACGCATGGGCAGCCCTGCAGTCCCCAGAGAATCATAATCATCAGTGGGTTCTGTCTTTATTATCGGCACTGGGGGGAAAAAAGTAGAAAGAAAGGTGGAGATATTAAAAAATGTGCTGGGGATCCACGTGGCACAATGAGTGCACGAGCAAGGCTGAGTCAATCAGTGAGCACGCACAATTGTGGCCACTGTACCCTCCATAATCCAAACAAACAACCACCAGTGGATTTGGGCTCAGTGTCAACTTGGCTGAGCACTCTAACAGAGAAACCCTCATGTCTTCCACCCGCCACCCCTCTTTTACCACACCATGAAAAAAAGCAAAAGAATAGGGGGGAAAGAAAAATGGATGAGTCATCAGTGTGGAAAGCCACAGCTGGCTCTAATAATGAATAAGGCCTATTTTCTTTGGACTGTCCTCCAGCTCTGATATCCAATAAAAGAGTACTTTAAAGCGCTGCTCTGCTGCTGCTCCCGCTGCTGCTGCCGCCGCTGCTGCTGCTGCTGCTGCTGCTGCTGCTTGTGAAGCCAGGGACCCCTAGGTTCGCCTCACTCTCTAGAAGTAATTGTTTCTCCCAGGACCACAAGATAAAGGGAGAGAGTGAACAATAGGAGATGATTTGATTTTGATTGGGCGGCCTCAGCTCCTTAAGAGGCTGTGGAGCTGTGCCTGTGGTTACAGGAGCTTTAGGCCTCGGATAATGCAGGAGATGACCCCACTTCATCGTCCTGCCTCCTCTCTCTGATTTCTAGTCCAGCACAGTTTCCTGATTAGTTCTGACTGACAGGTATCACGCACTCCATTTTCACAGTCAAGAGTAGTTACTGAAAATAAGAAATACTATTCATAAAAAATATGTATATGTGTGTATTTTTCATCCGAAGTTATTGCACAATTAAAAATTAGGTTTCCACCTTCATGCAGGTTTTCAGAACAGATTCGATTTGCTCAGTTTTTTTTGCATCTGTCAGAGGCGTTCCAGATAGCAAGGGACAAAACAAGCATATCTGGCATTTGATTTAAGATATTTCACTTCGATTTTTTTGTTTGTTGTTTGTGCCCTGTGAGTGGCTGATAACATATGGACCTAGTGTGTGTGCGTGTGTCTTTGTGTGTGTGTCCCTATTTTATACTGCCAGCAGCTGTTTGGGATCGATTGGATCATGGAAATTAGTTTTCTTCTTTTCAATATGTGGTCCCAGTTACTAGCAGCGTATCGAACTGGACCTCTGGCAAACTAAAATAGACTTGGAAGCAATGTGGATAATTTGCAGCTCCTTGATCAGAGGATGAAATTCTCCTTGTTCCCGACGGCTTCTCAGTATTTAATAAAATGCATCAGACGCAGTGTGAAATGTTTCTGTGTGATTTTTATTGTATAAAAAAAAGAATTGCAAAGACTTTCAGTTTGAAACATTCACAAACTGTAATGTGTGGAGGGGAGGGAAATTACATTAACAAGCTGGCTGTTGTTAATATATATAAGTACAAATATACTGACTGTGCCAGCATAAAGCTAATAGGGTCGTGTTAAGACACCCAGATGTATAGCAAAAGCTTCTGAGTCATAATGGACTCACTGTTTCTATTTCCACACATTGTTAAAATGTGTTAATGGGTGTGGTGTGCGTTTGATGCCAACCGTTGAGAGACTTTGGCTAAACTAGCTCCAAGTGACATTCATACAAGGGAAAACAGATGCCAATATGAATAGCATGTCTGTTTAAGCTGTGTGTTTGCATATGTACACAGCAGAAGCCAAGTGATGGTAAAAGCAAAGGGTGCAGACGAATTGATGAAGCGTTAGTGTGTCGTATGAAAAACAGCCTGTTGTGTTATTATTTTTGTGGGAGCTGGCTTTGAAAAGACGTTAATCGCGCCTGTAGTCTCCGGGGTGCTGGGCCGCCGTGCAGTGACAATGCAGCAGGGAGCACATTTACGTCAGCCCTGTCTGTTCTCAGAGCCCAGAGACCAGGTCTGGTGCCTGGGGTTCATCGTAAGGCGAGTCCCATGATGCACGGGCCTCCTCCTTTAAAGCCTAGGGAATAACAAGTGAGTCACATGGTGCATGCTACATCCACAGTTGCTTCCCTCAGCGATTCTCTTTCTCTTCCTTGTCTTCTCTAGTGTGAAAGGATGGCACCGTGCCAACACTGGGATGTCAGAGTTGTAATGTGGAAATATCATAACCAAGTTTGATTATTTTTCGCGATTTAGCTTCAGTTCAGGTACAAATTTATTATCTAAGTTGAAGCAAATTTAAAATCAGAATGTTAAATTTGTAGAATCCTGAAAACGTATCTACTGCTATAAGTTTTTTTTTGCAGCCACTATGCGATGGGCAGGCATCAGTAAAAGTCATATAAACATCTCAATATTTATAAATATCTAAAGATATCAAAGCCTTGATGTTAAGAAGCTAAGTTTGAACCGAAAAGCAAGTCCGTCTGGTCAGTTATGATTTGTATCAAAGAAATCAGCAAACTGTCTGATCTTGGTGATTCTAGCTTCCTCTGGGTGCCCTTTTTAATTTAATTTGGGGGAACAGGGTGAAACAGCAGTATCACAGAGGGGATGGGATGCTCTTGCCATTTGCAGTTCCTCTTTGTAAAGCAGTCAGAGAAGAAAGGTGTATTTTTAAAGTGGTCAAAAAAAGTATTTCTTTACATTGACGTAACTGGTAAACATAATTCTCCCCTGTGCCCTCTGACTGTGCATAGGACAGGCAATGATGGGAATCAAAATCCTATCACTTCGGACTTATAGACTTCAAAGTTTCAAAATGTTCTTTCCGAGATCCACCCATGTCCTCTGCAGATTCAAACACAGGTCTCCCTCCAGCTCCATCCATCTGTGCCTCTTCTCTTGACTTTGCATGTGAGCTGAGAAAACAGATTCACCAGGCCAGTCTCGACTTCAGCTGGCTTCTATTTCCTCCCAACCTGTGGGTTATGGCCCACAGACAGTGGATGCTCTGCACATGGTTTTCTCTCCAGCTCTGGCAGTTCCCTCTCTGTCTGCTCGTATTAAACTGATCAAGCCTGATCTGTGTCTTTTATTGAGCACTTGTTTCCTCTGAAGGGAAAGACATAAGCTGTCATTGACACAGTAGATGTGTGTCTGGGCCTGTATCAGTGTATTTGATTAGGAGCGGAAAGCAAACAGGGCTTATATAGATTTGTAAATTCTCTTCAGAAGGAAACCCTCTCCAGCTGTACCCTTTGGGCAAGTGGGTTCCGGGGACACAAAATATCGTGACACTCATTTCTGATGCTCGTTGGCTGGGATATGACATTGCGGTAAAACCAGGACTCATCCTGTTGCAGAAATGCTGAACTCATCCTGTTCTAACTGCATGAATCTGCACTGACATTTAATATGGAGCAGGTGGTAGTTCATTAACTCAAGGGTACCTGGTGCTCCATGTCCCACTGTGTATGCAATCTGGTCACCCAGCATACTGTGGGCCTTAGTGTAGCATAGGTGATTCTGACAGAGCCTGAAGCTGCAGGCATGAAAGAATCAGTCTCTTTGTCCATTTTTTGGGGGAAAAATATGACTGTGCAAATATATAAAAATGTGTGGTTCATTAACTTTTCCTGTATGTGTCACACAGAATGGATTTCTGACTCCCCCCCTTCCCAAGCTCAAACCTCAAACCAGTGCAACGGGGGGAGACAGCACCCGTTTGCGTTAAGAATAGAACTTGATATCACGGAGGAATCTCCGAACGGCCTGTAAAAATAAAAGGGGTTCCGAGAAGTTCTTCGCCCGAGCCTTCGGCCACTGCCAGCACTTTTTTTAGCGTTTTGTTGTTTAATGTGGTTGGTGAAAAACAGTTTTTTATTTGAAGAGCAACACATCACTTCTCTTCTCACGCAAGAATGATTGGAAGGGAGCTTGGAAAAGCTCATTCCGGGAGCCAGACGAGGACACTTGTGTTGTATGTTCATCACATACAGTCACAGCAAAGCACTTAGGCTTGGACCACAAATGCTTCTGATGTTTCTCAACAATAAATTGGCTGAAGACAACTTTGGCTCACATTCAATAAGTCTTGAGCCACAGAAAATTGGCTGGAAAACTGTTCTGATTTGTTATGTATTCACCTTTATTCAATAATATCAAATCCTTTAAGTTCTTTTGTTCACTATCGCTCCACTGAAGAATTGATCCGTTCATAAAGAAACGTGACCTATGCACTTACTGACATACTGCACTGCAGAGTGCTCGCTCAAATTTCTAAATCCCGTTTTAACTTCACAATGCATTATTATGGCAACGTTTCAACAGGTCGGCAGGGCCCCTCCACTCATATCAGTGCAGCTTATCTTTGTCTGTCAGCTAGTAAGAGTGAGAGCAGCTATGTTTCCATTACAGCCTGCATCTGATAATAATATGTTATAATTCTGAAGGCAAGGCTGGGAGAAGATAAAAATCTCCTTACATGTCTGAAACAATACATTCCCTATTGAAATAACATGTCTGATTTAAACTGAGGGGAACATGCAGCACAGTGAAACGTCTATCCTAGTGTGTTTTGTTCTACAAACGCAGACATCAGTGCTCAGCAACAGTGGGGGCCAATTGCATTTGCATTACTGTCAAAGAACAACAAGGTGGTCACGTGACCTGAATGGAAAATAAAGGTGGTTTTCACCAGCATCTGTGTCCAACAGACTGTTTGCTTCATCCTTCCGCTGTTTCAAACAAGTTGGGCTATTTTAAGGGTTGGGTTTGCCTTTTTTATAGAAGAGCAGACACCAGAGTGTGAAAGAAATGTTCTCTCTAAACAGCGTCAGAGACCACAACTGTGCTTGAAGTGTGACAACGGGCCGGAAGAGTCTTTTCATACGAGTGAGAGAAAAAGTGATGACAGCAGAGTGTGTGAAAGTGTGTTTGTGTGAAAGTGTGTGTGGTTGTCCTCCTCCCCCTGCACTCTCGAGTACCTGTTGTTGGGTTGTTTCTTTGAGTGTTGACACACACACACACACACACACACACACACACACACACACACACACTGAAACCCTCAAAAGCAAACAGCTTCACTAGAATTTCCTCATTCTTTGTTGCCGTATTGGAGCCATGAAAGTATTACAGTCATCTGCACCACCGAGTGGGTTTACACTGATCATAACCTTTGTACAATATGCTCTGTAAATGCTTTTCATTGTGTTGCATCAAGACAAGGAAACACTATCAATATTTATACTTCTATCTTGATTTATAATTACAAGCTGTAATAATACATTAGACAATGATAAATGCTAGACAGAGAGAGCTGCAGCTCTGCTTGGTGTCACCTCAGTGAGATTCTGCACACAGAGCCGATCTGCCTCAGCTGTTATCCACATGAGGTAACACTACACTGTCTGATTTTAAAACTTTTTTTTTTTTTTAAATGCCGAGTTGTATATTTGAATGTGAGTCTTCAAAAGCGTGGTGGATCTCAAAATAGAACTCTGCGTCCTGTGATTCATGATCTCTTTGGCTCTAAGACTTGTGAGTTAATTATGCTCCTTTGAGAAGACACTGGCCCTGCTTGTGTGGTCCACACTGTACTTGTGGTTTACTTGGCAGCAAAAGAGAGAACACAACAAGTCATCTTTTAATTAGAGCTGTGTTTATGCTCAGGGAAATGACTTAAGAGAGACTGATAAGCCTCCACATCTCTTTCTCTGTGGCAGTATAGTATATGAAATTGATATGCTATATATGGCCACAGTTTGTCTTCCCCACACCGGTCCAGTTACCCACAATGCACCCGTTCATCATATAATCAGGCATCTCCTAATAGGGCCTAGCTCCACTTTCTGTCAGAGCTTCATCCAGAATCCCAATCACTTATCTCCTGTGGCCATGAATACATCTGCTGATAATCTAAATGTCACATCATATTAACAGCTGTGGAGTTAAAACACAATGCATGCTATCCCAGCAGCATTAGACCCATCAGAGACTGATCAATGAAAAAAAGAAACCTTTGTTTTGATCTAATGGATTTCACTGGTTATCACGAAGGGGAGGCGGGTAAATGGAATGTTCTAGTTGGGATCCCTAAACCAGCTGGGACAATGTGCAGAGATAGATGGAGAAGTTTTTGAGTTGTTAAGATCCTGAGGAAAGAAATAAAGTGATAATAGCCAGAGGTGGGAAGTAACTAAGTATAAATACTTTGTTAATGTACTTTGTAACGAACTTAAGTTTTTTACCGAATTGATTTAAACCAAAATATCTTATTTCTACTCCTTACATGCACAAAACAGGCTCGTTACTTTTGTTTTAATGCGTTTGAGGGGAACCATCAGTTTTACATTTTTTGTATTTATTTATTTAATTTCTTTGAAGTTAGAGTGGTTTAAGTTAAATGGTCTTTTTACTTTTATTCTTTAGGTACATTTCTGAGCCTGTACTTTTATACTTTTACTTGCGTAAACAGGTTAAATTAGTACTTTTAACACAAGTATCTGTACTTCTACTAAAGTAAAGAATGTGTGTACTTTTGCCAGTCTCTGTCACATTAGCCAACAGCAGAGATCTGTGGCTCCACATGAAAATGGGAGCTATTGTTTGCTTAGTCAACCTCCTTTCGCATGCATAAAATAAAACAGTATTCAAGTGGGATGCTTGAAACTGATATCACAGGTGATATTTCACCTGTACCCACTGTGAAAAGTCAGTTTTGAAGTTGAACTCTTCTCTACACCCTCACCGATACATTCTTCAAATTCCAATGTGAAAGCCATCTATAAACACTGAGGCCAGGGACACATGATAAACATGCGCTGAGGTATTCCAAGGTTTTCAGGTTGCTACATGAATGACAGGGCAAAGCACTGCTCGTAGATGTGTGTGTGTGTGTTCATAAGGTGTGTGTTTGTGGACCAGGGGGGCATTGTGAGCGGCGGGGTGTGAAAGTCAGGTCGCCGGGGGATTGACTCCTCTACATTAACAGAGCTCGGAGGCTCTGTCACTCAGCAGGTACACCTCATCACTGGGGAACGCTGGTCTCACTACAGAATAAACACTCCTCACATCTTCTGCTCTCATTCACAGGCCACAGCCAAGTGGTGCCTGGCATAACGTTAATAACACAGACTGAAAACCTGGCCACAAATTTCACGTGGCATGTTGACGGCTGCTGTAAACTTATAGCGAATGGATGCCAAGTCTGGGAGAAATACTCTACATGATGAATGCAGAGTGGCAGCTTCTGAAAAAGCATACATGTCCTTAAATGTCACCGCTTATAAAAATGGTGGGGAAATATTTATGATGATTACCATTCGGAGGCAGGTAGGTGAAGCGCTGGCACTGGCTCCTCTTCCTCTTGCCGTTGCAGACGTAGAAGTTGACATGCACGGGGCTGGATATTCTCTGGTTTCTGTATGGTGGGATCTCCACAATGATAGAACTCTGAAATAATAAGAAACGATAAAGACATTTCACTTTTATGGGATTCAATAATTCTACTCACTCATCTGATTTCATGACACTCCCCAAATGTCAATTAGTTGTATATTAATCAAATGTTATGTTTTTATTTTGCTGCTGGCCTGCATTTAGGATACTGTTTCCAAGAGGCAGGTCTGGCATCGGGTCTAAATGAGCTTGTCTGAACGACACAGAAGCAGCAGTAGCATGAGATTGGTCCGGTGCCCGTGTTTGTCTCTGAGGAGAACCCCACGTCTTTAGCTTTGTTCCCATACAGAACGAGAGGAGAGAGGTAGTCATGTCTCCCTGTGGAGAGGCTCCCCTGTCCCCCTTCCCCCCCAAGGCCAGACTTTGGCAAGTCTGGACGGATGTGAACTTTTGACTACGTTTTTTTAGACAAGGCAGCACAGAGAGATTGTGTCTGAACGTTCGTGTCTAATTCCTGGAATGGATGTCACTCATGTGGGGGTCCAAACAGGCCAGAATGGGGCACTGGGGCAGGAAGCAGGTTTTTGTCGGTCATCACTGTGCATGGAAGAAGTGTGGGGAGGTTGAGTGTCGGGTGGGGTTGGAGGGGTCTGCATTCTCAGCCCTGGTCTGCCCTCCAGATGACGAAAAAGATAACACGCAGGTGGCTGATTGAGTGTTTGTTAAACGTGTACGTGCACATGGTTTTCCCTCTCCATCCTAACCAATGAAAGTTAGCACGCTCTGGACAGCAATAAAACCGCAGTCAGGAAGGCAGTCTGGACGACTTTCAAGCAGTTTGGTGGCAACTGACATAAGAGGAAGGCCAGTGCTCCCTTTGCTGTCCCTCCTCATTTGTTTGTTAGATCTACAAATAAACACACTGTAGTATTTGTCTTTCATCGACCTTGCCTCCCCTTACCGCCGCCCCCGGCTGAGCCTTGCACGCCTGCTAATTTTCCAGCATCTGGGACTCCAGCCATAGCACATCAGCCAGCCCTACAGGCCAATTAGACATCAGAGTCCATATTTACCCTCCTGATGCAACCGAGTCATTTACCTGAGTGAAATAACGGCAACAACAAGGAGGAAAAACAGCCTCAAGTAGCAGCATTTAGACGCAAACGGTTTATTTTAGAACCTGTGTATGTGCAAATTGCCTCGGTTAGTTTACACAAAAAAGGGGGAGTTGTGGGGTGGATGACAAGCCACTGATGAAAAAGGCATCAGCATTTCAAAACAGAGTGTCATCACACACAAGCAAACAGGATATTCCAGATCCTGTACTTTACTCTGCACACTGAAAACAGATTTAACGAACCTTAGTGAAATCCTAATTAACTCCGCAGCACGGGCAGGCAGCTTTCTGGGACACGTGGAACAACATATGCTTCATTCTCTCCCCTGACGTTTCCCTTTCACTGCGTTTTATATGAACACAATTGGAATGTGTGACTGCACAGTGCAGCGAGTGAGCTGGCCTATTTCCTCTCATGAAAACCAGCAGGTAAGAAGTAAGGGCGTAATCCACTCTTGGCTGCATGATCCGAGAACAGATGAGGTGTTTAGGTCCAATTCACCACACCACAACACCTTGCTGTGAACTAAGCGTCTGGCTATGCTGGGAGCCCGTGTAGCACGAGTGTATCGGTATATTTGTGTGCGTGTGTACGTTTCCTGTTTGTAATCCCTGCATGTGTGTTTTTGTATTGAATGCACAAACAATATATCCAGAGCTTGTGTTTACATCTGAGGGTTTTTGTGAAAATTCCATTCAGGATTGCATGGGCTGATCGTCACTATCTGTGTTGCAACTTGTAATGCCTTAGTCAAGGTTACATCATTGCAGGGGACAGATGAGGAGGAGACAGAGAAAATGTCAAGGGAGGGTGGGTTCAAGACGGCAGGAGTTATGTCGGGGAAGTGAACTTACAGATTTGGTGGAGTCCTTGTCAACCTTGGCTTCTGTCTCCCACAGATGATGCCCGTCTATTGACAAAAGGATAAAATACAAGATTAAGTACGGCTCATTAAGATGGACTTTAAATGGATGGCGGCTGTAGATGATACTCATTGCGGTAAACAAAAGGAGATGTGTGCCTCGGGGGTGGGCTAGGACATTACGGGTTTTAGCTTTTAAATAAGTGCAATGCTGGAAAAATTAATGATTAGTCAATCAGTTGACAACTGATCTTTAGTCATTAAAGAGGGAGAAATTTGTTGGTTTTAACCTTGAATGTGTGACGTTATGCTGCTTTTCTCAGTATTTTCAAAGGGGAAAAAACTTTAATTCACTACATTATCACTCATTTTATTAAAGTTTGTCTCTATTACCCGAGCTTGAACTAGGACAGGAACTTCATTAAGTTTTCGGGCTACTGTAAATACTTTTCTCTGCTCTCTTCACTTACTGCTATTCTTAACTCTGCTCTGTGAAATTACTAAAAAAGCAGCGGCTTTTGTTTGTTCTCTCCCTCCTCTCATCTCCATCTTGTTGTGGTGAGGAGGTTTCACTGGCTGCCGTGCAATAAAAGGACTGTGAGCTACTGCAGCTGCTGAGAGCCTGCAGAAGCTCAGCTCACATTCTTTGGGTTTTCTCTGTGATTTCATGCCACACCTACAGCGAACAGACGCTCTGGGCTCTGCTAGGGCAATCAGCACCGACCAAAGTGCCATTTCCCCCTCTTTTTTTCAGAACCGATGACTCATTAGTGCTGTCAGAAATAGACGTGACACAGTACAGCCTTTGTGTCAGTGCTAGACCATGTGAGGCTACAGCATGGGCACTGTAGCACTGACACTTTACTCTAGTGGGGCAAGAAGCAGCTGTGCCTTTATTGATACAGCAATACGTTCGCTGCTGAAATGCTGCACTTTGCTTCAGGGACAGGAAGCCATCAGATAAGATAATCAGAGTCAGTTTCCAAATAGTCCAGCAGCTCTGGAAGATGTAAAACCCTTTTTTTTTCTCCTCCAAAGCATTATGTTTTTCACATCATGCAGCGAGCAAAAGAATAAAGGATCCCAGTCACTGTGAACGGTGCTTGTGGGGGCGGGTGGTCAGCTTTATTATTCAGAGAGTGATCATCAGTAGATATCTCTTTCCAAAAAGGCCATATTAAAACTCATGGAAAGAGAAAAACAGACGGTGAACAGATCAGATAAGGGTTTTCTATTTGAACTGGGGGAAATAAGAGTTGCATATGGAGAAATGTGCCTCTCTGTGATAGAGATGATGTGGATGACTGAGGAAGGGAGGCAGGGTTATGTGCCTATAGAGCTGCCACGGGGTGCAGAAATGATACTGCATATGTGGCAGATGACCGAGATGCACGTAATGCTGTTAGAGGCTGCAAGAGTATGGAGGGACAATTAGAGAGAGCACAGACAGGGAGAAGGTCAGAGAGAGGGAGAAAGACAAAGTCAAAGATGAGTGTTCCTCATGTTACGTCTCGGGGAACCATGAGGGAATCTCAACCGCCTCTGCTCTGGGAGACTCTCCAAGAGGGAAACCTTAGCCTACGACGTCAACCCCAAGCTCTGCTAGTAAACATGTTTTTCAAACTTCTCTTCCTCTTATTTTCTTCTGATCTTTCCTCTCAACCTTTATACCCCTAAATCCCTTTGTTCCAACAAACGTTTTCAATGATTACTCAGTCAGACTTTGCAAAAATCTAAAATTGAGACTGAGTTGGGCTAGAGCCACATGTGGCATACCTCTGCGAGTCAGAAAGAGCCGTGCGACTGATAACCACAGAACTTTCCATTCACTCCTTCTTCCCTGCAACATCTGCAAAATGCTTCTGTTCTAGACACCACCTCCTCCTTCACGCAGCCTCCACCCACACATATACACACACACACACACACACACACACACACACACACACACACACACACACACACACACACACACACACACAGATGCAGACACATGCACACACGCAACCGCAGTATCCTCTACCTTTGTTCTGGCCATCAACTTGAATGATAAGGCAGGGGAGCACCAAATAATAGGAGGTGTATGGGAGCTGCATCTGGAAAAGTCTTGGTATAATCCAGCCATGATTAAACATAGGATGCAAGCTCATAGACAAATACTGTAGAGACACACACTTACTCTTAAGGCTTTGTGCTCAAAGAAACAACCCAACAATCTGTCTACTGCTCTAAATGACTCACTTGTGCAAATGGGATCCACAAAGACTAACACCAATACAGACAACCCGGCCAACACACTCATTCATCAGACAATAACACTGCATATATAGGGAGAGGCCTCTTGGAGTCATCTTCTCTTCTGTTCTTGACAACACATAATGTTGTGTACATGGTAGCAACACAGCAACAAGCACAACTGGAGTTTGGGATAATATAGCGATGCTTTTAAATCGACTTAAACCCTGATTAGACCGATCACTCTCTTCTACAGAGCAACAGACATCTGAGCAGTGACATCTTTGTCCTCACACTGACCTTACAGGCTTTGGCTTTTTTTCTCTTTTCACACTGACAGCCAGAGGTGAGTTTTCCTTCTGAAAAGTGTTGTGCTGGCCACATCAACTTCCACTTCCCAAAATATTCCACTGATATATTTCTGAGAATGGAAAACATGATTCACATGCTTAATTATGGAGGTGAAACAACCCAAATGTATTTTTGCAGCTATGTTTCTTTCCAGAGATTATTTCCAGTATTTCTCTCTCATTCCTGTTTACACATGTCAAGTTTATTTTCCGTTTTACCGCTCTGCTGCCGCTGCTACCTGAACTGAGAAATACTTCAATAATTTCACTCTTATTTTTATGGTGATTACCTTGTTGTCTATTGAGGAGCAAAGCCAAGAAGGCCAAAGGGGTTCCCCCGTGACTGATCCCAGAGGTATGGCTGCTTCCCCCTCTGAAGCACCTGGTCTCTGCCAATCTGAGGACAGTTGAAATCTGAGTAATGAGGGTCTGCGTTGGATCGAGACGCTTCTGTATAAATTATGGCCTGGCAGTAGATTTGTGATGGGTTTATAGTCGGGAAGTGAGTTATTATTGGTGTATAACAGGGGAAGCTTGAGCTGACTTGACCTTTGGGTGTCGACTGAGCAGGACGACAGCCAGTAGAGTCAGATTTCTTCCTTTTATCAAGGCTCCGGCTGTGTGGCATTGGAGGACCCTCCAGACTTTTAAATTCATTATTATTAAATATACTATTTGTGTAGTGAATGGAGTTCACAAGGAAGATATCAAGGTTGGTTGGTCTCCATGGTCTTTAGCACTGTGTGTCACACCATAGCAAGAGTATGTTGTTCTGGTTTTTGTGCAGGGACTTTTACATGTCAAGAGTCCCTGTCCCATGCAGTCAGCAACACTAAGATATATCACTATTCTTATTATGCAGTTGGGACATTCCGCAAGACCTGCCTCAGAAATGTTCAAACATGTCAGAAGAAAAGGTCGAGGCCACAAGACAACCTAGACATCTCTTTGTTATGACACGGTCATGATCCAACAGATCCCTTTAATATGCTGAAAACCTTCCATCCACAAAGGTGCGCTGGTCCATGCTGATAAATCATAGAGTGATTAAAAATAAACGAGTCTGAGGGTGAGAGGGAAACTTTTAGTTCTAATTCAAACAGGCTACGCTAACGGGACCATGTAGGTTTAACTATATGCACCCCCATGGACACTGAAAATCTATATAATACAGCTATAGCTAAATTAAATGTTATCAAATGGGTGCAACATATCCCCTTCAAAGACTGTGTGTTATGGTTTTCTTTTCTTGGGTATTGACACATCCATTTCCAACAGGCATGGCCTTAGGTGTGCAGTATATTCATTTTATGGGAGATGAGAGGATAAGCACCTACAGTCATTATATATTATGATTGATTGTGGCTCAATATGCCATTCAAATTATATAGGATAGTGTAACTTCTCTAATCTGTAGCCTGAAGCATGGGTGGAGGCTGACTTTATATTGCTATAATGCCAAAACTATGAGCCAAGCTTATACAGGTTATTCTAGCCTGAGGCCAAACGCCAGTCTAGACATACCGCTAGAAGTACAATACATCGACCAGGCTGTCTGGTGTTTAGACTTGCCCAAGGTAGAAGCATTCAACTAAGCATAAACAGTCTTTGAATGAACTATAACAGTACAGATGAAAGTCTGTCAGACTCAGATTTTGAAGGAATGACAATCCAAATATTCACGCCTGTTGCTGAGGAGCATTCACATGACGAGAGTAACAGCCTGGAGTTATTATTGTGGACCGTACTGTCTTAATGTTACAGATTATACTGTAACTCAGGATTCTCTTAGTCTTGGCTGTAAGCTGGACCAGCCTGAAGCAGAGGTGGATAAGACCAGACTTTTCCCTGCTGCAGCCCAGGCACTGTGGTGCTGCCGAGCTCCAGGCAACGCTCCAATCCGACCAGATGTAAAAACTATCCAGCTCACCAGGGAATTCCCTCACCTCCCCTCTGAGTCAGAGTGTAGGCTTTCCCCAGCTCTCTCTGTCTCTCTCTCTCTCCCTGTTTGTCCGTCTGTCTGTCTCTCTTTTTATTTTCCCTGCCTCTAGCGCTCATTCCATCCATGGAAAGCAGGACAAGCCAGAACACACACTGCAATAGGTGCGCCAGGTATGTCTTCGCTCGTGCGCCAAAAGAGTGGTTTGGGCGAACCAAAACACTGACACAACCTCAACACATACGCATAATAGAAATAACAGAAAAATTGAACCATGCACAACAATGCAAAAGAAGATGGAAAGTTTCATAAATGCCCATGTTGTGGCTTTCTGAGAGGTACAACTCTCCGCTGCAGTGAATAAAAATTGATACGACCCATTAAAAACACATGTCAACAATAATTACTGCTGAAAATAACATTTATGTTGCAGTAGAAACAAAAAAAGTGGACTTGACGTTCTCGAGTCTATCATTATCTAGCATTAATCTGATTAACTTGCTGAGAAAAGCAGTTACATTGATTAAGCCACCGGTGGATTAAATTAGGTTTATCTATAAAAGTCCACATCAGGTAAGGATGGGATTGTTTTTATGCTCTGACGTCTCAGTGCACATAGTCACAGGAAGGATTTCTAAGGAAGCTCTGTCCTCTTTTGCCTCTCCTCTTCCTCCCCTCTTCCTCTCCTCTTCTCTGAATATAACCTCTGAGGGTCTCGTCTTTTCCGTTTCACGCCTCTACAGGGAATCCCTTGTGGATGACTCAACGAAAACACTTCCTTCTGCACAAGGCAAACAGACCCGGAGGCTTCCAGCAATAGTGGGCGCACACACACACACACACACACACACACACACACACACACACACACACACACACAGCAACAAACATACACATGCAGTTTGCATCAGTTATCCTGTGGGTGATGAAGTTGAACAGTGGGGATGGATGTGGCTTTTGAAAAGTAGAGGTCATTATTTTTCGAGGCGCAATACGCTGTCCCATAGTGGCAACAGCTATGAGCTCTACTCATTTGCTACTGCTACATCTCAGAAGGAGACGACACAGTCAAAACAACACAGAGAGAGAGAGGAAAATTAAAGTGGCAGCAAAAGAGCAGCAGAGGGGAACTACAACTTAATGTAACAGAGTTAGAAATAGACAAATAGTTTTTAAACATAACACTAGAATGCACCAGAAACAGAAATGGCAGCTGTTTCTCTCGTTCAGTAAGCGCTGCTACCTCTTATTAGGAGTTAGCAGCTAAATTTAGCATCACTGCAACACGTTACGGACATTCAAAGGAGTCTGCCTTGCCCAATATTACTTGGGCCACAGCGTTCCTCTCTAGTATTTGATGGATCACTGAAGTTGACCTTATCATCACCTACTGGCTCAGCAATCCTTTGATGCATATATTAAGTGCCTTATTTCCAAACAAAAAACTCACTCTTAGATACAATTAGCTCATTTACCTTTATCTCATTATGAATGCAGCTGTGCTCATTGCATTTCTAAACGTGTGGTAATATGGAATCACCAGTTAAAAGAATGAATGTATTTTTGATGAATCTCATTGGTGCAAATCAGCGTTTGTGCTGTGTTTGATCTCCCTCCGTCTCAACTTGGATAAATTCAACTGTTTATAATTATTTACATGAGTTGGATTGGGACGCTCAATAACGTCTGTTGCTCCTTAGGACTGTGGAATTTTCTGGAAGGTGCTCATTGGAGTCAATTTTAGAAAGTGAGCCGCCATTGTGACCTTTGATGGCAGCAACAGTAATGGCTGTCACCACTGTGGCAAAAGCAGTGATTGGTGTTGTGCTGTACAAAGAGCTTGGCTGCACGTGCGCATGTGTGCTTCCCACTGCGTGTGCGAGCAGATGTCTGTGAGTGGTAATTATTGCAGTGCGATGTATTTTAAGGGTGTATTTAGTCGTGAACTTTTCCAGAGGAAAATAAAACCAGAGTTATAGAATAAATCTGTAATATAATTATAATTTTATTGGTTTCTTTTTTCCCCCTCATCCCATTTGGTCCTTCTAAATCAACAATCAGAGAAATTCTCGGAGAGCCGGAGAACCTTCATGAAACAGCAGGGATCTCAGATTAAAATGCCAAAAGACAGTACTTTGCCGTATATCGGAGACATAAATACTTTCCCACACTCATACGTGCTCATAGATAGTTGCCATTAGTGAATGATGTATGTGTTCCTGTGCGTGCATGAGTGTGTAGGTGTATCTGTAATGGGCTTTTTGACTTCGGAGACCCTGGAAGTGGTGGGTCATTAAAGTTTACATAAAAGCAGGCTAAGTAGTAGATGTACAACCTCTCTTTTCAAGCTCTCTCTCTTTCTCTCTCTCTTTCTCCTTCTCGCCACCACAGAGACGGAAAACAAACCACTGAAATGTCGATGGCAGGCACGAGTGTGGGGATCCCGCTAGCGCCGAGCTCCACACTGCCTAATGTCTTTAACGGGTATTGAGGATAGAGGTAAGAAGAACGAAGGATGAGGGAGTGAAAGGAGAGAGAGAGAGGAAACAAGGTATCAAAGTAGACAAGAGAGGAAGAGAGGAGGTGAAAGACTGGAAACACAACATAGAAGGGGTCATGAGTCTCAAATATCAGGAGGTGGAGAGGCAGAAGGTGTTGTGTATGAATGGGCTTTCCTCTCCAGGGCATCCCCTCCATGACTAAGTAAAGCCAGGAGAGGGGAGACCCCAGTTTCCCAAGTTCACCCACCCCCTCCTCACCCAACCTCCGTCTCTCCCTTAACCCTGAAGATGTGTAAAACTTTATAACAGGCTTTAGCGAGGGAAAAACATAAGAAATTCTTTCTTTTTTTTTAACTGGTCTTCTTTTTAAGTTATTTTTTAAAAGGTTTTTTCAATAAATTTTGGGAATTAATAATGAGTTTGAGAATAACTCAATTTTAAGAGAATCACTGATGAAGGGTTCAAACATTTTATTTTGATTGAGACAATAACTATTAGTAGGTATCTAACCCCCGAACTAGGAGGAGGGTCACCTGAAACACTTGGTGGCCCACAGGGGATTGCCGGTGCAATAAACTATAAAAAGCAAGAAAATGTGATCACCGTGTGATTTGGGAGAAGAAGAAAGTGAGTTACTTTTGTACTATAAAAATATGCTGATTTAAGAACATACATTTCCCATAAAAATGGTTTTGCCACAAACTTGAAATATTCTGGTGATCAAATATTTATTTTTGTTGATAAAACTGGTGTCTACAATCCTGGAAAAGAAGACAAGTTGGACTATTAAATCAGTATTTACAATATATAGTCACTATCTTTGTAAGTGATAAATTATTTTTGTTGTGGAATATAAAGGTCTAGTTTTTTTCTGTTGTATGAACATGCATATGGCTGTGTCTTATCATATTTGTGTGTTGTTAGCATGTGAGAGATGGATATAGCTGTTTGCATGGTGCAATAATAAAAACAACATTCATTCACTCTGACAGATAAAAAGACGGGTGCCTTCTGTTGTCAGGGTTATTTTTGCCTGTTAATTATTTCATTACCCTGATGAAACCACTTGGTAACGTTAGTCTTGAATGGTTAAACAGTGCAGATGATGTGAAGTATTTTTGTGGTTAACATGGGTTTGTGACTACCAACACCAGGGAATATAACATCTATGATAAATCCATTATTATTAGGTATTAGCAGAGATTAGAAACATCCTCCTTCAATCCTTCTTCCCTTGTTGCTCATTATCGTCATGGCAGCAGCACTGTGTTTCAACAGACATCAGAGGTTTCACCTTGCATGACCTTTGCATTGATTTAGTGGGTTCAATCAAGGAAATGATCATTGTTATGATCATGATCTTACCACTGTTCCCTCCCACGCAGGGAGGAAATGCGTGGCAGAGAAAAAGATGGGTAAAGAAAAGAATGGCCTCTTAACCATGAATCAGTGAATGACAAGGATGAGTATCCAGCAGAATGGGTAGAAGAGAAATCTAACGACCATAAGGGTTCAGAGGGTTAAATATGAAAAGCAAAAGTGAGTCTGGTGGGGAGAGACAGCAAGGGAGAGGGAGAAAGTGGGAGAGACGTTGCACATGCCCTGTTTGTGATTCATCCCTTAACTTGTGGCGAGCACCAGTGAACAGGCAATGGAAACTTTAGCAAATGTAAATACGCTCTGGTTAAAAATATAGTGGCTTAATGCACACCACATGTGGCTCTCTGGCAGGGCCTGCTGTATTTTGACGGGAGAGAAGACTGAGGAAACGGGACAGAGTCAGAGAGGCAGAGAGACGTTTGAAAGAAATATTAAGAGGGGAAATTAAGAGGCAGTAAACATGTTCTGTTGACTGCAGCTTACCCTGGGCCTTCTCCACAAACACCACCTTCGAGTCGGGGAGGAAGTTAAGACCACTCAGGAGCATCATTTTGCCTCCCGTGGCAGGGTAACTTTCCACACTCTGCTTCTCCACCAAGGGAAGCTCCTGTGCGGAGCGCTGGGCTATTGAAAAGAAACACACACAAACATATTTCAATATAGTATGTGAGCCCCCATAAACTCTGTGGTGATTTCTATCCACCCCAAGAAGCACAGGCCCAGCTCACAGCCAGTAAAACAGCACTACTTGGTGAGCTAAACAGGCTTATCAACTTTAATATGGTGATATCATGTCCCCTCGCTAAGAAGTTTTCAGCCAACAGCATCAAAACAGGTAGAAAACTGGTCAAAACAATATTTTCATGGTGAGATACTTAATAATCCTTTCACATTAAGATGTCTACAGCCAACCACCTGTCTTGGCTTTATCAATGTGGTTAGCTAGTCACTTTTGACCTCTGGCTGTGACTTCAACGGGTAGAACGGGTCGTTCTGTAACCAGATGGTCGACAGTTCGATCCCAGTCTTCCCCATTCCATTTGCAGAAGTGTCCATGGGCAAGATACTGAACCAAACAAATTGCCCCTTAAGGCTGTGCCGTTCTCATAGAAAAAAAGTGCTGCCAATAGATGCACTGTATGAATGTGTGTGGGTGAATGTAACTGTGCTGTAAAGCGCCTTGACTGGTCATTAAGACGAGAAAACTCAATATAAATGCAAACAATTTACCATTTAATCTGTTAAATGTGTCCCATTGCATAATCATAGAATAGTGGCTCATTTAAATATTGACCAAAAAAAAATCTAGTGATAAACCCACTCCGATTAATATCCACTTTGGACCATAAGCTATAATGCCAGCTGTAACTGGCTTTTTGGGTACAAATAACATCATTCCTACACACAAATGAATGGCAAAGAAACAGAGGTTTCTTTCAATGGACCCAGTTAACTGTGCCAAAACTAAGGCTGGCAAATGACCTCTGTGGAACCTGTTCTAATATAGTTCTACCATAGTAACTTGTGCACTTAGTCATAAAATGTGAATTGAAATAGATAACACGTGTGTCTGACATCATGTACAATGCACACATTGCTTTGGCAGATTGCTTTGGTCATATAAATCCTACTGAGTGCTTTATATAACTTACTGGAGCACTGACTTTGCTCCAGAAAGTGGAGAAAAAAACATAGTAGCTCAGTTTATTGGATTTCAACAATACTGTAGATGCCACCCTTTGCTGGGGTGGGGAGCCAAGAGAAAAGGTGTGCAATGAGTTTATTTCTGAGTGTTAGTGTGCAAAACTTACAGCATTCAATGGCGTTGGAGGAAGCCTGTAGGGACAACGTCCTGCCATTGGGCTGGTTGATGTGCACTCGGAACACCAGCCTCACACGTGTGTTTTTACGTCCGATGTCTGTTTCGCCTTTGCGGAGCTCAATGTCCGAATTACGCAACTTCAGGATCCCTGCACAATCGATTCTGGGACAGAGGTAGGGAAGGGCAAAAATATAACAACACATTTCAAAGATTAGGAAACCATCTCAGAATATTTTCTAGAGAAAGATATATACAATGGCCGAAACAGGCAGATTTGATCATTTGACTGTTTAACTGAGACATTGAGCAGAGTTGCTGTGCATTAGGATCAGCAGTGACTGCTGGTGTTACAGATCATGCACCAGAGGTTTACTGGAGCATGACCATGTCATTATTAATCCAGCATGTCATCAAAGATAGAGTCGGACGTAAATTACTTCATATCACTGTTTTAAAGGGTCATAGTGGTCCAAGAATTAGCAATTCTCTGGAGGAATCCTCAAGAATGAACACACTGTGACTGAACACGACCACACGAGGTCCCACCAGCAGTCAGCATATACAAACTCATATACTTCATATATTTAGGGTTTTAACCTCTGTTAATCATCACCACATGTAGCTGTAGACCCTTTTCTAAGCTGTCTCTATTTATTTCATTTCACAATTTGGAAGCTAATGGGGCGAATTTTCTTTCCCCTCTCCTAGTGGAAAAAGGCATTCGTTTTCAGACATGCCCTTTCATGAATTTAAATAAAGCTACAGAGGCTGGTAAAAAAAGTGAGGGAATATGAATAGGATATGGTTTGGCATTTTAGTTATTTTACATGGTGGCTATTTGGGCACTATTCCTGGAACATGGTAAATGTCAGGTTTTATACCAATCAAATTTTCCCCTCGCTTTGGTTTTTGAGAATTTGAGTAAATGTAAATAAGAAAAAATAACATGTTAAGCTGACTAGCTACTCCTTATCAGCCGTGCATGATGTGTTCATGACACATTCTGTCATGCATAGGTTTTAAAACAGACCCAAGATGCTGGATGTCACGGATTAGTTTTAAGTCCATTTTCATGACCTGTGCAATCCAAGATGTCAAGAGCCGGTACATTTTCATAATGTTCAGATAAAATGAAAGAAATAGTCTTCTCTGCCAGCATTGTAAAACGGCAACTTCAATATATCAGCTAAAACCAATTCTTTCATTGAAACTATAATGATGGGTTTTTTTCTATATGTTTTTTATTAAATGACCAAACAGTATGTTGTACTTACTATATTTTGCAGAAGGCAATAAACTACTTGAAATAAGCTACATTGTATGAGTATGAACTTTGCTAGAGGAGAAAAGTAAGACAGATTGAAACTGTCTGAAAGTTTGACTGCAGTTCTCGACTGTCTGCATCCCACACACTGAGCGAATGATTGCTGGCATGAGAGCAGCGAGATGGATGCTGTGTTATCAAGATGACTGTTTAACAGTTCAGTGGAAAGAGACAGTTAAAGGCTTCGCTTCATCTTTGACCTTTCAGATAGTTGGGGAAGAAATAGAGAACTCTCATTCCTCTTCCTTTAGCATGCACACTGACGACAAAAGGGGAAATGAAACTTCCTGTCGAATACTGTTTACAATATCATATTCATCCTAAGGGACACATTAAGTTAAATGGGTGAGGGACGTCCCTAAATATGATACAATATAAGGAATATTTTGGTATTGGTGAAAATGATATAGTAAGGCAGCGTGAATCATCCACTGTCAACCAAAGAATCCCAAGTCCAACCAAGAACTGTATACATATATGTAGGTAAATGGCCTCATGTAACCTATGTTCACATACAGTGGTTTTATCCATTACGCAGAGTTCTGGGCCTCAGTCCAATAAATTCACTGCTCCCTAGTCTGAAAAGAGCCCCAGGAAAGGAGCCACTGCTTGGACTCAGTTTCGAGCACAGCCTCTTGGTTTACCGCAAGTACGGAGGGAGGCCAAGCCTGATTTACCTCAGCCTGGCAAACTTGCTTTTAAAGGTAAACCAAGGTTATATTTAGTTGCGTACTTCATCACACTTTTACACATGGTAAAATGTGCTTGTTTCTGTTGAGCTCACCAGAACTGAGAGAACAGCAACCTTTATTAGCTTGTCAGCTAGCTCATCTTTGGGGCAAACACTGTTGCTTGCTAACGCTTGTGTTATAAGTCCAACATTCAGACGCTTCAGAGTTGGTTAACAATGCTGCTGTTTGTCAGCTTAAGTGCTAATTCCTTTAGGAAAGCTGATGTGTCACAACAATCTAATTTTGATGTTCATTCATACTTGCTCACATAGTTTTATCGTAGTAGGTTCCGTATGGTTATGGTGCTGTCTGTTGTCTAGCAGCTGTTAGGTTAGAAACAGGCCTTTTCTTACCAAGACACTCTGACATATCACTTACATATTTCAGGACCCTGGTCCTGTGCTCCCTGTGTCACTGTCCCTCTGTCATGGCTCATACTGAAACTCTCAAATAGGACTGAGCCATTGTTGATGTTAATATTAACACCTGGGCTTCCTCTACTGTGAAAATGTTCACCATCAAAATGTCTGCTCTGAAAAACTCTATTGTTTTATTGAGCATTAAAGTGCAAAACTGTGCTACTTATACCTTTATACGCTTTTCTGTGTACCAGTGTGTATACCATCAGCTTGGCACAAATGTTTTCATTGCACATTGGCTAGAGGGACCAAGGGACCCTCATGAGTAAAAGTGCTAATAATTTTATTCTTTAAGGTATTAGTTGTACTTTATGAAGGAGTCTTAGGGAAACACAGATTTTGGATCCAGAAGAAGTGGAACTCTGGTCAGCAGGGGTTCCTCTGGCTGGTTATTTGCTAAAGATTTTTTTTCTTACTTTATTCTCGTACTATTACGACTTTCTTCTCAATTACGACTTTAGTCTTGTAATATTGTCAAATTATTCCCAAAGTCTCTGTTGAAGTACAAGCCTCTTGCCTGTAGAGTCCCTGAAAACATTGGTCAGAATCAAGTCACCCATGAAGTCAGTTTGTCGACACTGTGCACTTATGTCACCTCCTTACAAATCATGCATCTCTTGGGGTGAGAGCACAAAGTTTTGAAGGCCTATTTAGAAGTGTGTGCTGTACAGTGCCTATCATCAGGTATTCTGTTTGTAGACTCAAAGAGTAAAGTGCTTAGAGAGAAAGGAGTGTGTGTGGGTGTATTTCAACGCATGGGTTACCAGAGAAAAATGTGGAAAGAATAAGATGGATAGGTGATTTGTGGAGGTCTAAGAGCACTCACATGGCTCTCATGTTGTTTTCAGGCAGCAGAGGGATCTCCAAAACTTTGGTGTTGGATTGCATGACTTCATGGCTAGCGGTGGAGACGGTTTTGCCGGTGATGCGGTGGACCTGGTAGAAGGCATGTGGTCGCAGGAGGCGGTCGTCTGCGGTCCCGATGAACAGCTGCAGGGTGAGCGGCTCGCTTTCCATGTAGCCATAAAGCTGGCGGGAGAACAAAGAAAGCCAGGTGAGACGCAACATTGTGTTCTAAGACTCTCGTCGAAATCAACCCCTTATAGAGACTGAAGGCATATTGGCTAGCGATAGTTAGAGGTACCTGAGAGGTGCTGCGTTCGTTTTTTTAAATTTTTTTAAGAGATGTTAGAGATCCTTTTTCAGCAATCTTTACTGTTCTTTTTTTTACTGATAGTTCTACATTCTTTTAGGGGAAGGTGAAGAAAAAGTGTTTTGATGTCTCTGAGTCTGCCTGGAGTAGTGATCTCCTGGGTACAGAGATGTGGAGGCTGATGGAGAGGCTGTCTTCCCATCACTTCACTGTTCATTAAAATCTCACTGCTCCTATTAAAAAAAGTGCCCACAGAGAGGCAACCAGTAGACTGTGACTCTGCGGAAAGTGACCCCTTAAAAGACAAAATAAGAACCCAGGACAATCATCTCAGGTATGCCTCAAGCTGTGATGCTCACAGTCATTACAGTTTATGAAACTGATGATTGGGCTAATAACAACATTCTTATACAAATAAATTGCATATACAGGAAAACACAGACCTTAGCATACATTCAAATCTTTCGTGTCAATAAAAGCAATAATGGCGTGCACATAACCTACCAGTGAACACAATGTTCCTGTGATGAACATAAATCAAAATGAATTTAGAGGTAAATGACTGTGTCTGTATAGGTAGAGTTGAGCAAAATTTACACCTGAATGTGAGGCAAAACACAAAAAAAACTTAATGGAGTTTTTGGCATGCAGATGGAATGCAGCCCCTTTGCCTTTGGGCAGTTATGAACATACATTATGATTTCCATTAAAGCTCAGAGACTGTGTCCCACTGTGATGAAAGAGACTCCTGTATCAGAACCACCACTTCAAACAACTACCACTTCCTCTTGCGGGGCTCCATTAGCTGCTACTGCTCAACTAATAAAAGATCAAATCTTTAAAAAAAATAGAGAAGAAAAGCTCAATGGCCATGCATAGTTTGAAATGTACTGTTGTGTTTGGGGTCAACAGCACTTTAAATATAAACTGCCAACAAAATGCCTGGCTCATATTTGCACAATGTCTAAAGCAACATAATTTGATGATTTAACCAAGTGTATAATGGCTCAAAATTAAAGGCGGGGTTGAAAGTGCGGTGAAGGACAACTGATACTTTGTGAGTGTTGTCTGACCAGAATAATTTGCCAACCAAATGTGGATTTTTGGTGGAACCAAGTCTAACACTGCAGACCTCCCAGGATACACTTTCTCTTCTTCGAAGTGGTCGTATGGTCATATAGGTGGATGTTGGCGTGGGCTTAGAAATCACCCCAAACCTAAAAGCTGAAAACTAAGAGGAGTAACTTATCATCATGTGGACCTCCGTGGATCCACCCAGGTGACTACTTGACCTCACTATGACATTTAGTGTGACAGAACACTTATTCAAGACCACGGCTAACCATTCCATGGCTGCCACAAGACTCCCACAAATTGTTCAGTTACACCAGCGCATCGCTTCAGACCAATTTTCTTTGAGCTACGTTCAAGTGAAAACAGTGGCACTGTTGAATGGAATAAAAGACCCCTGTTGTTTATCTAACAGACTGAGTCATATAAATTCAGAGCACATGTAACCTATGACATAATCGGATTAATGGGTTTATAATTACCTTTGTGAGAGTGGTCAGGGATGGGGGGGTGTGAGGAAGAGGAAGGCTGATGGAGGACTGGGGAGCTATGTCATGAAAGGTCCATGGAAATTAGTGCTTCAGTGTCTTTGGTTTGAGAACAAATTTGACTGGATAAGTTGTCTGGCCTGATAATTAACATCAAGACTGACTGCCTGTGGGGGTATGGTATTTTTTCCCCCAGTTACACGATTTTCAGTGTTAATTATGTTTAATAAAATTAAGTTATGACTAGTCACTAGAGAAGAGCATATCCACATGTCTCAATAATTTGAGCGCCAGTGGCTGCCTTTGCATTTGATTCAGATATCAAGGGAGTGCAAAGGGAGTGGTTAAGCTAAGGCCGTCATTCATTTCCAGTTCCAACCGTCTATTTTTCTCCTCACCTCCTCATAGTGTCTCTAGCAGCTGTCTTGACCTGTGAGCTAGTCACACATGCAAGTCATCAGTGAGTTAGGCCAAGGTCAGGAGCTTCTTGAAGTCTTGGCATCCCAAGGGACCACTTCATCTATGCAGTGATCTCACCGGCAGACCTCGCTCTGCTTGTTATATTTTACTTATGGTGTCACCAGGGGTAATTATCCATAGCCACACATGCTACCAGTTACTTGTGTATTGACTGTTGAGGGGGCTATGTTGGAGCATGAGGTACAAATCTGAAACACCGTAGCGTTAAATTGCATGAGGTTTTCTCATGATTTAATAAAAAACAGGCCTCCACGCTACAAAGGAGTGTCGTCTGTCACTTTTGCCTTAGCAGACTTCTTGGGATTTCTCAATGACCTCCAACCATTACCTCAGCTGCCACGTGGCGGTAAGGGGGCCTGTATAAGAGATGGCAAGAGGGGGTGTCTTTATCCCTTTCACTCGCCTTGCGGTAGCGTATGATGACGCTGGTGTCCTCACTCAAAGCCATAGTGACCTCATGGAGGAGAGGAAGTGATTAATGAGGTCAGATAGTCCTCCTGGTGACGCTGGTCTTCCCAGCAGCAAAGGAAGGCGGTCTAGTCCCCTCCGGGCGACCCCCCTCGATTCCTTTACCATATGTGCTCCCCTGACCCTCTCCTAAAGGCCCCCACTTCGCTTCTGCTAAGCTCCTGTGACGCTCACACAAATGCACACCACAAGCAAAGCGCAAAACGCACTTCTTTATTTCATTCTCAAAGGGGAAATAAATGGCGGGGGAAAAAAGCCAAGATAGTGTCGTAAACTTTAAGTGTGGGCCGACGACAGAGGCTTCACACACACCTGTGACCTCGGCTTTGTATTTGTCTGTAATGCTGCCTTCGAGGTTGGACCAGTGAGCCACTAATTTTGACCAGATGAGCTTCTCTTGCTGTAACTGCAGCCTATCTGGCACACGCACCATATATTTATTTTGAGATAATCGAAACCGAGTCATGGCTTGATTTGCAGCTGTTTCAAGGTGCCAACTTCTGCCACTGTGTCAGCTAGATCCATTTACACCTCCTACCACAAGCCACTGTTGCACGAGCCATTTTTGATAGCTGAGGCTCAAGCAAAACACTGTGGATATGGATATTGTGTAATTGTATGCAGCTGTATTGTCTGGATCAGTTGTGATGATGTGGGGGGGTCGAGCTGAAAAGGGAGAGGAGGGTACATCCCAACCACTTTCCCCCATTCATCTCCCTGTCGCCTTTGGACCATTGCAGATCCATCATCAGCATAGACAATTTCAGTCCTAGGGACATAGCCCTATTTTTTTTCCTCATTTGCTTCAATCAGTGAAAATCAGTTGTGATGAAGTAATGACGTAGGGTTGTTTTTTTTTTTCAACTCCATGTGCTGCCTGTACCTTGCCTCAATAGTTCAAAGAGAGGATTTGATCATGTAATGTTTAATAATGACTTGCTGGTAAATTTGATGTGTCTGGTCTGGCTAGAAATTGAGTGTGAATACACTCCACAGGCCTGCAGTGGGCTGCCTTCTATCCCTCTGCAGTAATTTCATTTCATCACCGCCTGGAGAAATGTCATGACTCGTAGAAGTCCACGTGGCGCAGAGAATTGGGGAGAGGAGAAGGAAAAGGGGACTGGAAGCAGTAGAGGACTGGGCAAACTGAAGCAGGGGAGGTGGAGAACTACAACAGCAGATTTAGGCTTTTTCCCATTATCATGCTCTCCTCTCTCCAGCCTTTGCTATACCCAATTAAATGTACACTCATCCAAGTTGTCTCTCCTTCCAGACTTTACTCTATCACCCTCCTGCCCTGCTCATTTCTCCAGTGCCTCATACTGAATGCATAAGGACGCACGCGATCCTTTAATCTGCAGCATTTCCACGTCTCCAAATGCTGCTGCTTTTATAAGCAACCAGAAGATATATATCCCTCAAAGTTTTTGTTGAACTGAGTACTTTAGTGTTATGTCATCGAGGGCATAGTTTCAAGCACTACCCCATGTCTAGACCAGTGAGGGTCCAAATTCCATACAAAGAAATGGATTTGTTACCAGCACAGCCTACCATAAGAAATATCATCCAAACCTACAGAGAATTTGAGTAAGATGATGCACAGACAATTGCTGTGTCCCCTAAAAGCAAAACAACCACCCGTGTCTTACCTCATAAATCTGTGGGACGTTTGGTTATCACCTCAAACCAGTGAAAACGATGCACATTTTGCTCATTTTTATCCACTTGTTATTAACTGGTAATTAGTGGTAGCCAAATACCAGTGTAAGGGAAGCCCACGCAAATGGAGAACCACAGTTTAAGAGTGGCATAAATACCCCTTTGGGTAATGAATAATAGCCCTGACTAAGCTGTAGCAGCACTACAGGGTACACAGAGCATTTTGAATATCAAACAAGAGGCAGCAGTAGATTTAATGAGCAATTAGTAGCTACAGTATAGGGCGCTTTAGATCTTGGGTTTTCTTTGGGACATTACGCAGCCAGCAAGCACCGGATCCCAAGGTGAAACCGCACATGCAAAGAACTGAGCACATGTTTACCAAGGTCTTTCATGTCGTCGCGGCAGAAACATGCTGCAAACTTGATGTGCATCACATGCAGTCGCGGAGGAACAGAGATGTGTATTAAGTCACGCACACGTTCATAGGGATGATGGCCACATCCTGCTGAAATTACACTGTGTCTGTTGCTGCTTTAGACTTAATGAGAGAGTGGGTGAGAGAGTTTGTGAATGTGTGAGGAGGGAAGCCCTATAGGCCAGTCATTATCCTATATGAACTAGCCCTATGCAGGACAGTGCTGTGTGCTCTGCGATTGAGTTTAATACTCCACAGGTGTTGTTGTCTGCTGTTACCCTGGGCCTGCCGGATGTCTGTGTGTTTCTGAGTTTGCAACATCTTCAACTCATCCCACATTATGATCCGAGCCAGGTCACATCCTCGGTCACTATATTTTCAATTAAAATAATTCGGCACATAATTTTTTTCCACCACTGCTCTCCTCTGGAAAAACCCATCAATCAATGTCACTGCAGTATTCTGAGTGAAGTTAGACCAGGTTGTTGGGTTTCCTGAACACTGCTTCGAAAACCGTCCTGTAAATGTCTCGGCATAGCTGTGGTGAGAGAGGGGAGCGTCTGGAACCGTGCGTTGGGACCCGAGATCCCCTTAATGGCGCTGTGGTCGGCTGCAGTAAATAAAGTGGAAAAGCAGCCACGGGGGTCACAAAGTGGACCAATCATGGGAGGGAAAGTTAAAAGGCTGCGGATGCGGAGGAAGGGACGGAGGGATGGAGTGCGGGTCCAGAATAAATGAATGAGATTTGAAACAGTGCGGAGAGCCGGTGCAAGCACCAGAGGGGTAATGAGTAGAGGTAACCCATAATCTAGAGGTTTTCACTGGTGTGCGGCTACAGTTTTGACACTCCATTCTCCCCATGCAGCCATCCCACAAGCTCTCCATCCTGCATTGAATGTGTTGTGGTTGATACTGCAGCTTGGGATGATGCCAGACCTTTGCGATACCAAACTTTCCTCTGTGTATATCAGGAAAACACCACCGCTTGTTACTGAATAGTAAAACAACATCGGCAAATGAGCAGTTGAGTATTTTGGTTTAACTATCCGTCAGTCGCTGTCTCTCTGGGGGACAAAGCTAGAGAAACAGTGTATCCCTTCATGTTTTTCATCTTCATCCAGAGATGCTTTCCAACACACATGTCACCATCACTCATTGCGCGTGAGTCTGATCATCCATGAGCTTAAAAAACAATAGAGCTGTGGATGGTGGATGACTGGGCTTTAACCGAGGGAGGCCTGCTGCTGTGGGTTGGGGAGCTGGTTGAAGGATGGATTGTTCACAGGGTGCGACATCATTGGACCCCCCAGGGAGGGAGGGAGGCACCGGTGTGTGGAAAGGGGAGGTGGCGTCCGATGGGCGCTGGGATTCTAAGTCCTATCCCCCCCACCACCACCCCCCACCAAAACAGCCCCAGCACAGCCATGCTCAGTCAACCTAAGGGCCACACAGCCCTAATCAGCAGGATACAGAGCATCTCCAGGGGCAGCTGAGCTGAGCCCCAGCTGCCTGCTGACTCCCTCTGCCCCTTCTCTCTCTCTCTCTCTCTTTCTCCCTACTCGATCTAGTCAAGCACAAACACACACTCACACAAACACACACGTAGAGAGACACTTCCATGGCTGCTTCCTACACCCATGCCCTCATGTCATTATTGACTCATTCTCCTTGACTGCATCCACCCATCCAGTGCCTGCCACTCATTACCACAGGGCACTGGGGACTACAGCGTGCCCTATTCTCTAAGATTACAACAACACAATTTCACACAACACCTCAGCAAAGACTAAGACAGTGATAAAGAGTACACTCAGATAAATGAGAAACCTTGCACTCGGACTGTGCAAAATCACTTTGAAGGTACAGTACATTTTCTTCTCCTATATTTTAGCCTCTGGCATGTACAAATAACAGCCTAATCTGTAAAGATTTATCATTCTGCCAACTGCTATGCTTCCCTCCAGATATCCCAATTGACTGCACAGAGCATAAATCTCTCCACACCAAAAAGTAAGGGTAAAATGTAAGCAATGCCAGTAGGGGGGAGGTGTGATGGTAAAGCAGCTGTCATCATATTTTATCCATGACTACTAATCACTAACAATTGCTTGACATACACAGCAAGACTTGAGAAACATCCTTGCAAAGCAATAAATTTGCGGCAATGCTATACGAAATAAACAACCCATCAAGTCATCAATCTAAATCTGGACAACACTGCGGGTTGCTGACTCGTGACTTTTCACTCTCACTCCCAGAGTGAGTCAGAAAGTGGCATTAACTAAATCAAAACAAGCCTCACCTGCCACATGCAGCTGTGCATGGCGAGTTGAGTCTGGTCAGGCTCACGTGGAAGCGCAGGGGTAAAATGTTGATTCACCAGCATGTTGATATACAAAGGTTTGTAATGAAGGGGAATAATTACCTGTATTTACAGAGAAAACCTGAGGGTTGACAGGCCTGTTTATAACACCACCCTGGCCAACAGCTGTCAAGTGCATTTGACGTTGGGCAGGCGAGGATGTGTTGACAACATCTATTTACAACTGTGGCACTAACAACATCTTACGCTAACTGTAAAACAAAGACAGAACACCAACCTGAATATTTACTGGTCCAAAACAAAACTTTTCTCTGGCTGCTATTCTGGGTGATAAATGGAATTATAGGATGAATAAAAAAAAAAGCACCACAGATGAATGCCCTGCCATTATTCTTATTTATACGTTTTTAATTTGTATACAAGGCAAATTGACCCACAACCTTAAGGACACACACGTCACTAAATCCCCACCTTCAGTAAACTAAGATGTCAGTGCAGTGTGATGACAGTGAAGCAGAGAAAGGAGCTCTGTGCTGTGCTGCTGGCGAGACTGACGTGTGCTCTTTAAGTGTTCGCCAAGTACAATAGTGAGAGGCGATGGTCCTGCTCTATACTAATTGAGTCAGCATGCACTGCTGCTGGTCAGAGCAGCAGTAGATTGATTCTGCGAACATTAATAACACAGTACACAAGCATATACACTGGCACGGACTGGGGTCTGGATATACTGCACTCAAGGGCTTTTAGACAACTGGCTCTAAAAGTTTGCAACAACATTGGTAAACGTATCATACTTTGCATATGTTTTTCTAGTGCAAAGCAATGGTTTTCTGAAGCAAACTTTAATAAATGAAAAAACAGGCAGATATTTTGAAAGTAAATCATGTAGTTTAATACCAACTCATTGTAATCATTCAAATCTCATCTTAAGATTCATCGACTGTGACAAATTAAAACGTTTAAAAAACTAAAAAGAACAAGAGAAGATAATGAAGATTTCATAGCTGTGCTGACTTTGCTCTGTGAAAACATTCTGCCATAAAATCAGCATCTGCCAAACATCCGCTTTGCTTGTTGTCAGGAGGAAAAAGGAGCTGTTAATCAGCATGCACTTGTTTGCTTGTTAGCACTTGTTCTGTAATGACAGCAAATTATCGCACAGCTTAAAGGCACAAAGCTGACTTTGTGTCGGGTGAACCTCAATTTCTGCAGGAACTCATACCAATAAAATTCAGTAAACAATTGCTGGTGACGTACCTGCACTACAGGGTGTCCTCCGGAGAGCGCCTTCACGGCCCCGCGGCTGCCTTCAGTTTCATAGTGGGCCCTGTGGTGGGACTTGGGCTGCACCTCGATCTGTAGGTTGTACGGGCCGGAGCACGATTGAAGCTGCCAGTCAAGAGCTGGCAGAGATGGGCTGGATTAACATGACAGATTGTTTGTTAGTAGGTTCATGGAATAATCTATAAATACAACAGTTTCCTTTTTTTTTTTTTTACTGCAGAAGGAATTGATATAATAGTGAATTCAATCATATCTAGTCCATGAAAGATTTACACTCATGGTCTGGTAATTCTTTCCTGTTTTTTTTTTCAAAAGTGCTTGGAATTGTAGTCCTTTTTGTTTTTTCATTGTAATTAATTCAATTATATTCTTAAAACTAAGTCAGATTAGATTTGCCCAAGTAGGGCCTGTGAGGATGCAGTTTTTCCATGGTTCAATCATTACCAAGAAAGTCTAAATGAAAAAGCTCTAAACTTGCTTTAAATTATCTTCAAATTAGGACACTTAAGTGTAACCCAACTGGCCTGATCCTTCCCCATTTCATCATGGTCCTTAATCTAATCAATTAAACTCACTCGCTGACGTGTGTAATTCCTGGGGCCTGGGTAATAATTAGTGGTCCTTCTTTATGAAAAATAAACGAGAGACGAATGTTCCCTGGTTAGAGTGGTGTGTTTTTTATTATGGCGTGACAGGTGGAAACAGACGCAGGGAGTTAAGAAAGTGACGGGAGGAAAGACATTTCTAGGGCACAAAAACAAATCTCGTACCAGCTGGCAATCAGCCTGTCCTTTGATACAATTATTATCCTTTCCAAATCAATAACTGTGAAATTATAAAACACAGCACACTGGAATTGCAGTCAACAGAGTTCTACAGTTGAATAAGGTCAGCAGCACACTCTGCCTTGGAGCATGATATCGTTCCCAGAGCTACAGCTGGCATCATTGTTCTGGAGACGGGGAGTCAGAGCTTCCCATGTGAACACCGTGGTGATATCTAAACCAAAACAAACATGTGCAAGACAATATTTCTCTGCGCCGGATGCCTGGTAAACGCAAACCCCTGACCTGAAGGGTGGCTCAACTGAAACCAATCTCTGACATCTTTGTGGAACTCGCGGGCTGTTTGTTGACCCAAAACGAACTGATTTCCCCCCGCAGGCCTTTATCTGCCCAGTCAGTGCATGACATCACGTTAGCTCCGCAGAAAGAGATGGGCTGATGGCGCAGCAGGCCAGAGCAGTGAGCCGCCTGATTAACCCGCAGACTGCTTCCCCTTCAGCCAGGCCTGTCACCATCACTTCCTGTTGCTCACTATCTTAATCAAACACTTGATTTCCGACAGGAAACAGTGTTATTGGCTTGGAAAAAAAAAAGCCATGTGGGACACAATTGAAATTGAAAAAGCTTACCTTGCTCAAAAGTAAAAAATCAATGACATAGCTGAGCGCATGCACAATGTGTGTGTGTGTCTGTTATATCGCTATAGCAACAATGGCACACAAACACACACGCACACACACACACAGGGCAACTCCTCTCTGTGAAATATGATTTATGAAATAGTTTGGATCTTCAAAGAGAACTCTTTTGAAAGTGAAGAGCATGCAACTTTTGGATTTCTGCCTTTTGATATGGCCTTTGAAGTTTAAAAACTAAAACAATCGTGTCCTTGCAATAAATAAATAACACTAACTCTGTAGATATAAAGACAACTGTGCAAAGTAGTGGAACAGCTGGATGAATTGTTTTTCTCTTGGACTGTCTGGAAATACGTTGTTTCCTAACGCACAATGCTATAAACCATGAATCTGTCTAAATAAGTAGACTTGCCTCATTGTCTTCTCACAGAAAACAACTGCTGGGTTGGTTTCACATTGAGTGGTTTAGTCATAAACGTTTCATCTTGTGGATTCACATGATTAGCTTTGCTAAAAGGGCCACATAATTTATTGACACAGCAGCCACGTCAGAGCAGCTCCACCTACCTGAGGTAAGGTTTGGGCTTCGACCAGGAGTACGGATGCTGGGGCACATCCAGGAACCCTCCACAGTAGTTCTCCTTCTTGAGGGCCAGTCGGGAGGGGTAGTCCTCATGGCAGAGCTCCCCGTCAAGACCCAGCTCCTCCCCACCAGGCTCCACTTTCAGGCTCATGGAGGACGAGTGGTCAAGCATTGTCTTCCGTGTCTTGATTGGGATTCCCTCCCCCATGTCTATAACTCCATCTGTGGTTAGAGCGTTGATGGCAGCCACAATGGCAGAGTTGGTGTACTGGTTGGTGTTGGCAAGCCAGTTCTCATCTGTGATGCTGACCCTGGGGGAGATATGTGGAGACAGGATGGGGGACTGGTTGGGTGTGCAGGATGTCTGACGGTAGGGGGCACCGTTGAGGCTGTACTTTCTCTTCCCAATTCCTCCTCCTCCACCGATTCCTACACCACCTCCGCTGTAGGAAGGCGAGTTAGGCCTGGACCCGCGAGGTTGAGCCGGCCAGCCATCCTCAGCCACAGCTCCTATCTGAGGGGAGTTGGAGGGTGAATTGTGTGGGGAGCCTGCGGGGCCGGTGGCATGTGGGCAGGACAGGAGCATGGATGAGCCTTTGGGAGAAACACAGGGAGACTGCCAGGGCGAATTCTGTGGGGAGTTTTCATAGTTGTAGAACCCAGACTCATAGGAGGACGCCTCAGAGTTACAGCTGCGTGAGGAGATGCTACTTGCAGGGCTGAGGCAGCTGGGATCGCGGTAGCCATCAGCATTGGGCAGTGTCAGTGTGACGATGGAGTTGACGCCTCGTTTGATGATGTGGTCCTCACTGCTGCTCTCTTCTACCTCATCCTCAGGGTACTGGCTGTAGGCAGTGATCTCAATACGGGGGCTCTCCAGGGCTGGAGCCCCATTGGGTCTGAGGCCGTGGGGCAGGTAATAGCCTGATGCTGCATGGATATCATTCTGGAGGCTGTAGCCTGTCTGGTGGCAAGAGGAAACTGAGATGACTGGGCTGGACTGTAAGGTGTGGTATTGGGTGGCCAGACAGGGGTTTCCCATGCCCAGTGGAAGGGACAGGCTGACATTTGGTGTGTAGCTGTATGCATCTGCAAAAAAAAAGATTGAGATAGTTTTACTTTTACTATTATGGTAATAATTATCTCTGATTACATTTTAGAACAATACCCCTACACAACTCCCACCAATATGTCTTGCATAAACTTCCTCACAACATCTGGAGAAGCTTAGCAATCATCTCAAAGCAGTTCCTGTATGTGGCGGCTGTGTATAGTCGCAAAGTTGCACAGCCACTCTATTTGTTTGATCAGTTCATCTGAGGCTCTATTTGGCACACCCTGCTGTCATATGTACTCTACAGGAATTCCTCCAGCAGCGCTGATGGATGCTTTGTTTGATTGATTGCATCACTCACTGAGTGAATTAGGCCCTCCCCTGTGGAAAACTGACAGCACTCTCACATCGCTCTGAGCTCCTGATTAAGACGGAGAGAGTTTGCTGCAGCGTTACACACAGATGCGCCCGTGGCAAACAGAAAACAATGGGCGCCCGCAAGTGAGCACACAAGGAAATCGCAGGCAGACAAGTGCAGTGAGATAAAAGCTCAGTCAGTGGAGGCATGTATATCCTGGCAGGTAGCCACTTCAGTTAGCTTTGTAGCAGCTGGCTGCTGCTTCAACAGCTGTAAACCTCTCGTCTGCTTTTTATTGATAATGTCAGTGAGGGTAAAAGTGGTCACAGAATGAAAAGGATTCAGTCTGAAACCCAATGAAGGGCATTCCCCTTGTTGCAGCGTGCTATATTTGTTAACCACAATGCTGCGCATCACATGAAATGATGAATCTGTCTCACCGCACATAATGTGGGTAGGCAGCCTAAAATTTGTTTCTGAGAATCTATTTTCAGAGGTGATAATGCGATGTGCACGAACAGCAGATAATATACATGCATTTTATAGAAAATCCCATCTGAGATTTTTGCTTCCTTTTAAAAATTGGATCACTTATTTTTCACAAAAAAGGGTCTTAAAAATGTGTTTTTTGGCTAGCAGAATGCTAAATGGCAGATCCTTAACAGTCTTTTAACCACAAACAAAACTTCCATATAGCCACCTTTCTCAGGCTTAGTCTTGACACCACGGCTGAACTCATATCCCTCATTCACATATCTGATATATAACTCTTGTTGTACATGCTGTAAACTCATCTCTGTCCCACTGATTATAAACTTGAACTATAATCATAACTAAAACTAAACTACAAAGACTGGCAGCTCTGTCTCCTCGATTCTTTCCTCTGGTTTTCTAGTGCTGAACAGATGATAATCTCCTGCCCGCTCCACCCGTCGTGACACACCTCCTCACTTCAGGCCTGGCTGACTTTGCTTACAGTCTCAGCTGTTTCTTATTTTTTATCTTGAACATGTGTGCAATACAGCACTTCTAATACCCACCCAAACACACTGAGGCTGTGTGTCACTCCTGTGTGCTGCACAGTCTTGGGGTCTGGGGTCACATGTGTGTTGAGCAAACAAAATTATATCAGATCATAACTTTTGGGGTGAAACAAATGAAAGAAAAAGAAAAACTGCTCTTGGACTCAAGGCAATGCGTCTGCAATTGTTTGCAGTGTGCTCAAAATGCTGCGTAAGCAGGGTTCATTTGAAAACACTGAAGATCACACAGATTATAGCATGCTCTCTCAGTCCTCAACCATTTTTGTCAATCATGTTATCACGATCAAAACTCTCTCTCTCCCCACAGCCAAACCAGCGTGACTAAAGAATAGATGGGTTTATCCACAGGGATTGTGGTCTAGGCTGGGCTCAGACTGACGGGACCTCAGGGAGAGATAGGGGGTCGCCCACAGAAGTCATCCGCAGCCTGTGGAACTAAGAACCCTGGGGCCACTTACCGCACATGGCTGACTATGGGCTAAGGCAAAACACCAGCGGAGTGTGTCTGTGTGTGCTGGTGTGCTAGTGTGTCTGCACGTCTGAGTTTATGTGTGATAATAAAGCAGCCCTCGGCATATTGCTGAAGCTGTGTGTGGTTCAGCATGTCTCCATGTCAAGCATGCTACCCAGCATCCCTGAACGCTCAGATCACATCTCTCTCTCTCTCTCTCTCTCTCTCTCTCTCTCTCTCTCTCTCTCTCTCTCTCTCTCTCTCTCTCACACACACACACACACACACACACACACATACACGCGTTCTTGTACTTATATCTTAGTGAGCCCCTTACCCTAACCAGTACCATCAAAACAAAATGCCTGAGCCTAACCCTAACCAAATTCTAACCCTAACCCTAAAACCAGCCCTTTGAAGTGAGGAGTTAGGACTGGCCAAAATGTCCTCACTCTGTAAGGTCTCTGCTTAAAATTGTCCTCACAAATACACACACACACGTCTGTTACCAATTATAAGGCTTAGGACTGAGGGACTGAAATGAATAATAACACAGCTCGATCAACTGAAACCTCAAAGACAAAATTAAATTCTAAAAATCCACAAAAAAGTTACTTCAGTGCTGGCAGACTTGAGACAAGACCGACTGTCAGCGGCTTCTGATGGACCAAATCAAATTCTGATTCCATGACTGCTCAATCAAAGAGCTGAAAAAAATAGGCTTCCTTTTAATGGCTGAATCATCATCTATGCTTGAGTGTCTCATATAAGCAAAGCATAGAAACCTTAGGAACTCCTGGGGTCTGCTCTACAACTGACCCCTGACCTCTGACCTCCCAGTGCACTGGGAGATTGGACATTTTCAATACTATAAAAACATATTTGAATTTAACATACGTCTAACCATAAGGAGAGCAGGGGGCAGCAACAGTTTCACCCCGTTTACATACATTGTGCATGGTGAGAAACACCTGCAGGCACAGCTGCAGACACCTAATGGTGTGGATGCCACTCAATTTAAAAGAGTGACTGTGTGTGCAGAAAAACAGTTAAGTGAGATGTGTTCAAAATGCAGTTGGTGGCATCCAAATAATATACAACATTAAAGCTGTATTTGTAGATGTTTCCTTAATAATAATTTGAATGGTGTCAATGTATTAATGACCGAATAATATATTGTCACTTCCTCAACAGTGATTCAAGTTTGCATCCAGACACTTCTAGTTGAAATAATTAATTGATTTAATTATTTACTAAAACGTATTTAACAAAACAGCAGAAAGTTGCTTAAAAAAGCAGACCTCTGAAATAGCTGACATGTAATGTATGAAATAATAACAGCAGTTCAGTGAAACTTCGAAATTCATATTCCATTTTATGAAAAACACTGAAGATAAAAGTTTGCATTAAGTGCAGCACCTAATGGCAACAACACACCTTAAAGTCTCACTTTACATGATGCCCACAATGAACAGCAGCTATAGCGGAATCACACCGGAGCTGCAAGGACTTACCTTCCTCTGCAGACTTCATGTTGGCGGGGACAGAGGTGAGACACTGGAGTCCTCGCTCCTGGCCGGCTGCTGCTCCAAACCTCAACTTGGAATCGACGCTCAGGCAGAAGACGGTATCCTGCATTCAACAAGCGATGCGCAACTTTCTCCGCTTGTGAGGCTGTTAACAGGCGAACCCCTTCACCGGCGGCAGTACTGCGGGACTGGGTGCACTTCACACACCATTCAACAAAAGCATAGTTTGCAAAGAAAAGCGAGAGTTCAAGTTTGTACGCGAAACGCGGCGCAAGGCTGTGCGCTCCAGACGAGCGGGGACGCACAACTGCTGGATGTGGAGACCCGGCACAGGTCAGGAGCCGCGGAGGGGAGCGGGGGTGAGGTGAGTGAGTCGGGCTCTCTTCAGACCCAGTCAAGGGTTTCAAGAGTCTCCCCAGGTCGATGACGCAGCGTGGTTTGTCAGAGGGGCCGGCTCCGGTGCTTTTAAAGCTGGAAAACACCCTCCGTCCTCCCGTCAGCGCGCCGCCCATCAAGGGATGACGCGGGCGGCTGGACCGCCTGGTGATGTCCTCCACCCTGGGATGCCGTCCGAGGGGCTGCTGGGAGGTGTGCGAGACACACGCACGCACACGCAAGCGAGCGTGCGTGCGCGCGGAGAGAGAGAGAGAGAGAGAGAGAGAGAGAGAGAGAGAGAGAGAGAGAGAGAGAGAGAGAGAGAGAGAGAGACCTAACCCCAAAGTTAGGTATATTTGAACGGTTCCGCTTTTGCACCGTTGCATCCATGATTTACTACTATTATTACAAATTCTAAAACTGTCCATAATAACTTATGAAAAGGTTTAACTTGTAGAAGTCATAGTTTGCTGGATACAAATAGCACAAAGTTATTTATGAAGCATTTTTTTGTTCTTTTACATTTGTTTTATACTTCAAGGTAATTTAAATATGTTGACTCTTCTGGATAATCCAGGTGCTTTACCTCTGTGGCCTAAATTCTACAATGCATAATACTAGTTTATATGTATTTATATATGGATTACATAGATGCAGTGAATATAATTCTTCCCTGTGTCCTTGTGTAGCTGACCCTGACGTTTGACTTCCCTGCAGAGGAGGGGGAGGACGAGGGCTGCCCCTGAAACAAATAACAAAGTTTGGTAATTCAGCACATCCACTGATATAACTATAATGGCCTCCCTCGTTAACATTGGCAATTGTGTTATTATCTGATCATTAACATTATTCTAACATTCAACCTATTCCCTCGTGATTAAAATCAGAACTCGTATGCTATCAAATTTCATTTGCAAATGTGTTTTCCTCGTGTTTGAGGGAAATATGGTTTCACAGCTTCACCCAAAATAACCATCCTGAACCACTGACAGCGCAAACACACCGTGTTCCTCATCTCCGCTTTCCTCTACTCTCTATCAAGTCAATCCCCTGTGAATCTGCGGACACAAGCTCTAGTGCTTTGCCTTTGCTAAAGGAAAATACTGAGGTTCCCTTTACAGCTTATTTCCCTAATTGCACTCCTATTACCATTAATCAAACGTAATAGTTCCCATTGTATGATTCTGATGTTATATTATGGCATTACAAACTGCAGAAAGGTGACACACATGAAGGTGTTGTTATTTGACAAGATACGGTCAGATACTGTATTTTATAGATTCATGGCAAAACATGTCTATACTGTATAAACCTTTAAATGTACTGTACATTGCTGAGCATTGAAATGCCACTTATCCTTGGTTGCCAGCTGCAGAGATTACCTAATGGGAACACTTAAGCAGTTGGCAGAATAATGGCCACTGTAAATTTAGACCGATAAATGAAGTTTCACTTTGCAATGATATGTCCCATTATGATTCCTGTTGATGTTTTTAAAATTAACAGCCTAATGTGCGGCAGAGTTTACCCACTGAATGCACATCTTTCAGCATTTACAAAGCCCTGACAGTCTTCATGTGGATTCCAAATAATCTGGAAATTATAAAGAAGAGTAAAAAAAAAAACTCAGCAGGAATATGACTGAGTGCTGGTAGCTGCCATGAGCGCAATTAACGATGGCTTAGACAAGCTACAATGTAATTCCTTTTGAATGAGGGCCAGATTTCAAGAAAAAACAAAAAAGACTCCCGTGAGTCTGAAATGTAGCTGGCAAGCTCGGGGATGATCACACATAATCAGAAGCAGACAGCCTGTTGGGGGCAGGCGGGCTGTGGGGCAAGCGTGAGCAGACTGCATGGGGGGAAAGTAATAGTACGCTGTGTTTTCTTTGCCTACAGTAGCTCTCCGGCGTCAGCTGCGGCTTGGCCAACGAGCGCGTGTGAGGTCAAAGATGAAAAAGCAGCATCACATACTTTGGGAGATGAATTACGATGCAAAGAGGCGGTAGGAAAAAAGTAGCTGCACGACTGATTGGCACTGTCAGGGGGACGGGGCTGCGCTGGTTGCTGAACAGCTTTCAAACTCTGTGGTGGGGCACGGCTCAGTGGCAGTCTGAAGGCTTATCTTGATGGATTCTGTGCTACAGAGTAAAGAACCATTAGCTTTGTCTGTCAACAAAAGTCAGGGCACCTCAGACCATCTCAGTGGTGACAAACATTATAGCCACAATGTCATTAAGCACTCGATACTTCATTAAGAACGTGCCTATGATGTAAAAACCTGATGCTTCTCATAAAGTATATATATGTAGTACAACTTTACCTCTACTTCAGGATCAGTTCATAAGTCGGGCAGCGTCTTTCTCAGCAGTGCGATTCAGGCTCTGGTTCAAATCCCCTCTAAGGTTTAACTGTACGAGGTAAGGATTTTATGTAAAAGAACATCCATACTGAGACTGTGTTGACTTGCCAAGATAAGCCCTATCGTGGTGGTCACATCCACATTTGCAGAAAACAGCCAAATCATAACTTAACAGAGGTTCAAATCCAAATTGTGTCAGCAAGTGCTGACTGAGAAAAAACCGGACTGACTTCTTACAAAGTCACCACAGATGGGCTGCAACGTTAACTCTCAATGTGCATTTTGAGCTTCTTTACATATGGTGTACCACAGGAAACTGATTGTCTTGAAAAGGTGAGCAAATCTAACCCTTAAGCTGCTTTCAGATATGCAATGAACACAAACGGACCAGACATTGTCTGAAGTGTCTCTTGCAAGCCCCCGAGTAAAGACTCTGGAGAATGTCCGAATTAGCTCATGTGAGAACACAGTAGGAGATTATCCAGAGGATTCACTGTGACCAAGTGTTGATGATGTTTCAAACATGAGATAACATAAATAAAACTACAAAAAACTAAAAAGCCAAAAGAATACAAAGATCTCTGGATAAAAAGAGGTCACTTATACATAGAAGACGCTGAAGACCAGATGTGCCATAGACAAAAAACCTGCTATCTCCGCAGTGGAATTGATATGTTACTCAAATTGTTATTGTATTGTTATGTCATTTATGCTGCACCACCCCTCACCTGAACGCTTCAGACATTTCTGTGTTTTGAACGTGAATCTCTTCTCCCTGCTGCGTTATTTATGTGTAAAAGGCAAACGCTGGAGAATCACCAGAACCGATTGTGTGGACATCCGAAGTTCATGTCTGAAAACTGCTTTGTTCTTGAGTTGTGTTTGCTTTAAATCTACTTGTTAATTTCACTCAAAACTTAATTGTATTTACTTAATTTTTCCAAGTTGTTTCAGCTTAAAAATGGCAAGTTAAATTAATTTGTCTCTTTGAATTCAAGTAAAACAACTTAGTCTGATTTAACTGTTGTGTTTACTCAGTTTATATCTAGATTTGTTCGCAATAGACAAATAGCTTGAGCTTGGCTCTAATCATTATCCATGACGACAATACTTTCCAGTATGATGCTGTGATTGACTTAAATTTCAGAAAGGCAAGAACTCAAGGCTTTAGAGAATTGCTCATTTTTGTTTCCCTATTCAAAGAACGCAACTGACCTTATGTCTCCAACATTGTCTATCCACCCAAAACTTACTAAAATACCAGGCTAGTTCCTACACTGCTTTATTGCACATGTGCACAGCAGAGCTCTCAAATTCACTCCAGGAACACATGTCCAATTTATTACTACCAGTGCTAACCAAACGTAGAGAAACCAGTGTATAGCTGCCATTGCTGTTGTTTCTGGTGCATGCTCATTACACAAAGCATCAGTGGGCATACAAGAAGTAAGCTGTGATGTCCTAATCATTTACGTTTTTTGAAATCTGCCCTCTGTGGAAAAGGTTTGTTTTGTAAAATATCTACATAAGTGTTGACAGGGCATTAGTATTATATCTGTTATATTTTCTGTTTTAGGCAAGTCAATTACTAACTTTGCATGAGTTGAATCATCTGGATAGAGAGAACTACTAACAAACAATAACATAACATGAGAAAGCAAGGGTGTTACATTTTACAATGTACTCAGTTCTGTTCTGTGATGGGCTTCAAAACATCTATCCTCTAAACAGGTTGTATGGTTGTGTCGAGGAGTTGGCTTCACGTTAAATCTCCTCTGGAAATGTTCGATTATAATTTATAGCTCTACTACATCTGGCCCTGTGACAGTGCACATACTGAGCAGCCACAACATGTCTGTGGAGAGCATTAGAGGCATACTACGTCTCGCGCTCAGATTTATGGCCAGCCCGCTCCTTGCTCGTGTGTTTCACAGAAAATCATCACAGCTCCCGTTTTGTAAACAGCAACATGCTGCTTTCATTTACACAGATTGAGATGTTGCTGTTGTCTTTGTTTCTTTCTTTTCTTTTCTTTTTGCTCTTTTTCTCACTCAGGCTGTTTGTGATACAAACACATCGTTATGTGCCAAGAACAAGCTCAGCAGTGTCCAATGGTTCCCTTGCTTTCTGCTCTTGGTAAATTGCTTGTCTCTGGTACATCACTGTCAAGGGAGTGGAAATCTTTCCCTCTGAAGCAAACAGAGCTGATGATATGATAAATGACAGGGGTGGGTTTTTCAGTGTGAGTGCTGTTATTATTGCCAGTTTACTACCAGTGGTTTTGCTCGGGAGTCAGGCAACATGTTGGCATGGTTAGACCCATTTCTTAAAACTCTCCATAAAAGATTTACGCATAAAAACACTGACCAAAACTTGACAGGTATAAATAATCACATTTAAAGCTTCCAAGTTGTGGGTTTAGTCCTGTCATATTTGTTTGTCTAGACAGCGGGAATGGTACCACTTGGAAAAAAAGTAGCTTGAGGCAGATATTAATGTGGATACGGACACTAACAAGACATGTAAATGCGGAGAAGTGCAGGAAAGTGTGGGTGAATCTCTTAGATACGTATAAATTCAAGGCTACAAATCCAAGTTCTCCCCTCAAAGCTGCAGTTAATCCTCTCTTTTTACAACATATAATTCATGTTTGACATATCCGGGGAAATAAGTACACTGGCATCTTGGGTTCTCTACACTGTTATTATCTATTTTTTAAGTTTTTCTCTGTGCTGTAACTTGAATCAGACAGCATTTAATAGCTGTAAACACTCATTTGTGTGCACTCTGTTGATACAAGTTTATTACTCAGCCACGTTTATCCCTGCAGCATCGAGGAAGTAGCGACCCTAGCCCCAGACGTGGTTACTAGTCATCTCATTTGATGGTTGTCAATGGTGTTAAATGAAGAAGTTTGCGGTTAATGAATGCAATTTGTGAATGGCCGTGGTCACTTCCATCCTTCCGTCTGGTGTGAGTGTAGCACACATGGACAAGTTGTACGCACTTCCCCACTTCTCCTTTTTTCTCTGTCAGTGTGTAGGAGCTTGGAGGCGCATACTTCAGCGCTCACAATGGAGAACTGCTCGGAGCTATCTTAGGCATGTCTGGACACTGCTGTATGTTTAGCTACTGGCTTTTTTCAGAGATTCCTCTTATGAACAGGAAGTAATGTACATGTCTGGCTTGTAAACCGAAGGAGCAGTGGCCGTCATTGTCACACGGACATTGACTAAGATTTGAGTGCTGCTAGAAAATGGGGAAGGATCAGTGGGAGGCTGATAGTTTGTCACTGTTGTTTACATGATGCACTGAACATCGGCCTTTTCATTCACATGTGTCATTTGCTGGGGTAGAGTCCAATTGAATAAACCACTTACACCTATTGCCACCATTGACTTTATATAAAGATGGACAGCTCGTCTCCACTTCCTCCCACTATCCAGAAATGATGCCAAAATATCCCTGATACAAAAGTTGGAACCAGAGTCTGTGGAGTGCTGTTTGTGTGATGGAGCCAGTGTGGTGAGGTCCCGTCGATACACGCACTCCACCTATCACAAGCCAGTCCCAGCTGTCAATCATGACATTTCACCCTGTTTTTATAGAACCGAACCTACCTAAAACTAAAACTACCACTACCTAAAATGACAGATCCAACCTTTGAGAAAAAAAAATTTGACTTTTTAGTTTGGTCCCTGTCCCATTCAGAAAACCTGCCCACAAATGACAGTGAAACCGCTCTGTGCTGCCATTTTGAGAGTGTCGCCGCCCAACCAGGTAGGAGCGTCACCCCTGGCATGGTGCACCCCCTGAAATTGCCATGTAGCGTTGCGCTCAACAGTTCAAATTACTTGAACTTTGACCCAGTGGCCACTGACCTTCCAAAGAACACAACAATTTCATATAACTGTATCTGACGAAGTCTCAAGTAAAAAATGAAATTCTTCAGCATTTCCCAAACTCTATAGCAAGGCAATAAAGTAAACCACGATCTCAACAGGAAGAGTTATACACCCAAACTCCTCTTGATCTCCCTTTTTCAGTGTCTGGTCTGAATGGCAGTTGCCAGGACTTTCTTTTGAAATACATCTTACACAACTATTGACTGTTATGCTGCCTTATACCTGCACTGTTCTTTGCAAGTGTCTGTGCCCCATGCTGGGTCCTACTGAGTGGTAAGCGAAGACCAAGGTTCTTATCAAGTGCAGGCAGCTTAACAGGGAGAAGGTAGGTTTTTGACCTGCAGACACTTTTGTTTCTTTTTTGGGTATCAGTCATCATCCAGCTCCATGTTGTCTACTTTTAATGAAGCTCCACAAGGTGGAAATATCTGAATTTTTATTGTTTTTATTTAACTAATGACCTATTACTGCTCTCTCTCTCTCTCTGTTGTTTTCTCTCTGTCTGGTTTTGCTGACAGTGTGAGTTGTGATAAGAGCTCCACCATGGGTACTGTATTGTACCCACATGTGTAGCTAATTCAAAACCTGTGGCCAATAACAGTTTCTATAGGTCAAAGACATATGACCTATGAGACAATTTTCCTACACCACTTCTAACACAGATAATTACTCAAGCATGACATCTGAGGGGGGCTGTATTGTCAGTTTCAAACAAAACAGTATGATATAAGCAATGTGTGTTTTTTCCCCTTCCTCTATCAAAATGTGTATCTATTCAGTTTTTGTTGCATCCCAGTAATGGTTATGGGATTATGAAGGCGGATGGTTTCATTTTTCTAGCCTATGACTGTCACATACAGGTCCATTACAATGATTTAAACCCAGGCATATATGCCAAGGCCACTTTTACTGCAGGGCTCTACAGCTTGGCTGTGCTACATTAAAACACATTTATATAGACCAGCACAGCCAGGGTCCTGGTAATGTGAAAGGGTCATTCACAAATCTGAGCTCAATCTCCATGCATCTTGAATCATTTTGTCAACTAAACACTGAGAGGTGATTTGTCACAGGTGCTTATAGTTTCCATTTAGAAGATGACTGGATGGGAGGTTTAGTGATGGATAATGAATGTTATTTAAAGAAATACACAGTGCGCTCAGCTAATTCCAAATGCATACAGGGCATCAGAAAAAGAACTGACTGGATAACAAACATTCACTGAACTCAAGGCTGCACGGTGCTACGATTGCAGGTGACAGGACCACTGCTGTGAGCTCTGTTGTTTATTGTTTGGCTAGAAAATTGGTCCCATGACACAAATCACTAAAAGGAAATACATTTACTCACTGATAGGTAGATGAAAAGTTCATGACAACTTTCATATCGTAGCGTTAACTATGGAGACTAGAAGCAGGAGGAAATCGTGAGCATATCTCGGTCCAACACCGCAACCTTGCGGTAGCTAGACTCCAGGAAGTCACTGGACCCTGCCAAGAAACAGTCTGGCACATTAAAGCAAGAATTGCTGTTTTTTTCCCTCGCTTCAGTTCATAAATGGATATTATTTTCATGGATATTTAATTTAATTCTTTATCTTTGGACAGAGTCAGTCGAGTCGCTTCAGTAGAGGTCCCCCTGTCCATTTATTTGTTTGTCTTTCACCTCAAACAATCCTCCATCCTTAATGGTCTGATTGGCCTCAATAGTGTTTCGCACATTCACAATCCCACGAGGAAAAAATAAGAATTGATGACCCCCCCCATGACCTTTTTATTTACTGGCACCATATCAAGCCAACCTTTCAATTTTCAAATGGACCTGTTTCTCCTGAGCCTTTGCTCATAAAACACTATATTTGCTGTGTGCTTTCCTGCTCCCAATAGGAGGAAACCTATTGATTTTGGTGACCTTTTTCCTTGTGGCCAAACTTTGACCAACCTAATGTTGCCACTCTGTCATTTACACTTTTATGTTGACTGTAAAAAAGCAAAAGCTTGAGCCCTTGCATAAGATTACATAGTTTTAAGCGTTGTCTTGTTTTGCTGGTTTGATTGAAGTGATTTATTGGACGTCCACTGTAAACCACAAAAAGGTTTCATGGATTTTCCTCCATTTTCTTCTTGTCAAATGAAAACTACTGCAAAAATGGATAGATTCTAGTCCAGGCAGTCTGTACCACCATAAACCAATCAGGGATCTATAAGTGTGACAACTGATTGACAGTAGGATGATTTCAATTAAAGTTAGTGCCCTTCAATGCCTCTGGCTTGATGTTCAGGACCTTTGCACAGAGACAGAGAAAGATTGAAGCAGGTCATACACTGCTGCTGCTGTGATTCTGTGACCTTGGTGTTGGTATTGACATGTCATAAAGTGATTAAAAATAGCTTGATCCTGGCTTACAGTGCTGCGGCAATTCACACTCCAGTCTCTCTGACGACAGTCTTTCTGACTGGGGAGTCATGAAAAAAATAACCCCCACTGGACATTTATGTGGAGGGGGTCAACTGAAGCACCAGCCGGCGACTTCTTCCTCTTTTTTTTTCTCCCCCTTTCCTGTCTCTAGTCAATGCCTTCCTTTTCACTGCCCCGCTGATGGGATCCCCTCGTCTGTTTCCTGCTGTTTGTGTGGGTTGCTTGGAAACCATGGCAGCTGTCCAGTCGGGAGGGATTGGTTTTACTGGGGTGACTTGGGGGTTTGGAAGGTTATGAGGTCAGCATATGGGTGGGATGCTTTACAGTTTTTATGTTGGCATTATGATATACAGGCGAAAATAATGCCTGGTTCCACTAAATTGGTTTTAAGATAAGATAAGATAAGATAAAATTTATTGTTCCAACACCAGGGGAATTCCCTTGTTACAGCCGCAGACAAGTCAGAATGAATTAGACAAGAGGGTAAACATATAAAAGAAGTCAACAGAATAATAAAACATTTTCAAATTATAATATTTTTTTTTTCAGTAAATAGCAGTGTACAGGATGATTGCACAATAATGTAAATGCATAAGGTGATATTGAGATAAGTAAAAAGAAAACATTTGAATAATATAATATGATGTATGATATACAGGTAATGTGCAGATGATACTAATGTGCAAAAATACCTTTTAGTTAATAATAGTCACATATTGTAATAAGACAGACAGTATTTATTTAACATTATGGATGCTGTTGTAGAGTCTGACTGCGGTGGGTATCCTCCTTACATTGTGGGTGCAGCAGCCTGCTGCTGAAAGAGCTGCTCAGGGTCTCCACAGTGCCATGTAGGGAGTGAGAGGTGTTTCCATGATGGATCTCAGCTTCGCCAACATCCTCCTCTCAGGCCCCTTCCCTAGTGAAATCCAGAGGGTAGTCAGGACCGAGCTGGCCCTCATTACAGAAGATGTACAGAACTACCTCACAGAGCTGCTCTGCACAATCCCTGAGTAGTCTGGAGCTGATGCCAACTAGGACCTGTAGCCTTTCTGGCCTTGATGGCGGATAATAATGTGATAATAATGGCGGATCCTGTATCGTGTTGGCATCTGATAGCGGTGGTGGACCAAGATCGAGGTGGCAGCTGATGGTGGATCCTGATGGCGGCAGTGGATCATGATTGTGGTTTGTGGTGGCATCCGATCGTGATGGTGGATCCTGATCGTGGTGGCTGCTGATCATGGCCTATGATTTCAACAAGACTGCTTGATATACAATATGTCTACTCAGATACTCTACCATTAATCACAATAATCCATCAATTCATTTACCTGCCATTATGCTTCAAACTTTTTATTCTAATCAATGCTGTAAATACCCTTATCTTTCTGATGTTCTCCGTTACACGTGGCATCTATTGCTCTTCTGTCCGTCCTGGGAGAGGGATCCCTCACATGTGGCTCTCTCTGAGGTTTCTACATTCTTTTCCCCTGTTAAAAGTTAGTTTTATTGTAGTTTTTACTTACTCTTGTTGAGGGTTAAGGGCAGAGGGTGTCACACCTTGTTAAAGCTCTATGAGACAAATTGTGATTTGTGAATATGGGCTATACAAATAAAATTTGATTGATTAATTGATGGATCCCTTTCAGCTCCATCTTCACCTGGCCATAGGTTAAGCCCAATTCATGCATCTGCGTCGAAAGCTACGCTGTAACCTAGGTGTAGACGTGTACCCAACACAGATCCCTACGCCCTACCCTGACGTTCACCTACCCAAAAATGTAACAACACATTGAGGAAACCAGAAGACACTCAACACGAGCATAGAAACTCACACACTGGCACACAACTATGATTGCTCGGCCCCATGCATAGGCTATGTGTGTACCTACGGCCTAGCTTCAACACAGAAGCATGAATTGGGCTTTAAGGGGATAGTGGGGGTCGGGGGTGACTCCTAAAGAAGGAAAGGGTGGGGGGTGTGCAGGTGATGATGTCCCTGCTGCTCTGGGGAGGAGGGGGGAATGCGTGCTAGCTGCAACAACAGGTCTGGGCTCTAGTGGGTGGTTGGGGGAGTGGGAACAGAATCAAATCGGATGTGAGCACACAGCAGGAGTTCCCCCGCTGGATTCACCATGAGAGAGTAGGGGCGATGATCAAGCTTCTAAAACTTGACAGACACAAAAAAGAAAAAGACAAGAAGAAAACAAATATCTCAGAGAATACTGGACTTTATGAGCAAGGTGACCAGTACACGGCTTCATGTGTATAAATGTGAAACTTTTTGCCAACACATACATGACCAGAACTTTATAGGATCCCAAAGTCCTGATATCATCTCTAAGCCTGCATCACTAGCTTCAGTAAAACAAAGCAATCTCTCATTGAGTACTTCTTTCATCAGTCTTTCTGGAATAAAACGTTTGTCCCAGTGGTTCACTATTAGTGATTTAAGAGGATTCACAAGGCGTGACTTGGATTCAACCATAATATTTTCTTTCTCAACACCCTTTTCTTACTTCATATCAATCATATAAATTCATGCCTCCACACTCAGTTGGCTGTGAAACAGGCTACTGTTACAGAGCTGCATTTTTAGTAATTTGCACTATTACAGTGTCAGCGGGGTTTTGAATTAAGTTTTCTTACTGCTGTAAAAGAGCCAAGAAGTTTTATGTCAGGCCTCCAGAAGGTCACTGTTTGTTTTTCAATCAGAATCTCTATTTCAATTTGATGTATTGTTTGCCAGGCTGCTCTTATATCCTCTTGTCACCACAATTACCATTATTATCTACAATTATTATCAACAATACTATTCTGCTTGAATCGGCCATGTTCAAATTCTATCCAAGACAAAGTAATGATTCTTATTGTGTCTTACTAATACACTAACACACAAAGCTGTTTTCAGACATGACCTGCAGAGTTTACCAGCAGTTTGCTTTTCACACACGCAGAAGGAAGTTCTCTGCACGGACGCGTTCACAACAGCAACAAATCCTCCGCAGTATTCAGGTGAGAGGTGAAGCAGCCGGTCGCAGCAAACAGAGACAGGAAGTGACATTTTAACTCCGTTGTGGTTATTTCCTTGACAACACACAGACACCAGTGTCAGCGCTTATTGCCACAAACTCTCTTGACATCTTTGTTGGTGTCTTCTTTGTGTACGTCACACCTTTTTCACCAGGAGGTATTTGTTTTCTTTTATATTTTTTTTAATTTTTGCATCTGTAGTGTGTTAGAAGAGTCATCAACCCCCCTGTGAATCCAGTGAGATCTCACATCAAATTCTCCTTACTTTTCTGCAGACTTTACACTAGCAGGCCAGGCAGAGAAAGTCCGCAGAAACTTGCACCTCCTCCAGAGAGAATACGGAGTATCTGCGGAGTGCATGTCTGAAAGCATCTTTTGTTTAGCACATGCACACAGCAACAGCACATGCTAACCCTTGTTATAAACGTGATTCATGCTGTGTCGTTAGTCAGCCATCTCTTTTGATTCACCTCCATCTGGCTCTTATGCGACAGGGGTGAGAATGTATCACATGAGGAATAAGCTCCACAGTGGGTTCAAGTGTGTGATGACTCCGCTGAGGCATCACATGTGTGCTCCGATGGATGTCAGGTTTACATCAGGCAGTTTTCTGCTTTTAAAGGCCGTTACAAGGTTTCACGACAGCCACGTACACTTAAAAGGGTTAGAGTCAAATGTGCACGACACAGACACACACAGTTTAAAGTTGAAGAGTCTGTGTGTGTGTGTGTGTGTGCGGATGAAAAACTCATCAGGTCAGAATGACTCACTGGTGGCTGAATGCCACAAACTCGCATATTCATACACACATCGGAGAAAAATGTGTCCTTCTCCCTCAGTCCATTTTGCACCTTTTAAACACTGTTGAGTTGAAACCAGACACAATAAAGTACTGCTCCGCAGGGAAAGAACGTGCTGCCCTGCTGTGAATCCATCTCAAGTCTTTCCCCTCCACCCTGCAGCCTTAAGCGTCTCCCCAGGCTCTGGGAACCTGATCTGGTGGTGCGTTTTTTCACTTGAATCCGTCAGCGGTGTTCCTGACCTCAGAAAGTGATCCCAATCAGGAGGAATACCCTGATGCTGCAGTTTGGACCCTCAGCGCTGAAACCAAATAGTATAATCGTGTAATGAGGGATCCCTCTCCAGGAAACATACTCAAGGAAAACTGGCTACTGCTTCTGCTGATACCTTGCATGGTTTATTATAAGAGCACAATTTTAGTAAGTAATAGTTGCAATTTACAAATTACCATTTTTTCTGGAATTCATTTTTTGGTTGTTTCTTTGTTGAGGCTGCCAATGTTACAGTCACGTTTGCTACCCGCACTACAAATCAGCATTTTCGGTTAAAACAGCGTCATATTTTCTTGCAGCGTGAGTCAAAATGTGATGATTCATAAACACTGGCCCGAGTCTGTTTGTGGTGAACTGTCCACAGTGCAGTTGTGTGGATGCTGTGTCATTTCTCAAGAGAAGAACTGTGGTGAGCAGCAGAGTGCACATTTCTATTCAGTCAGACAATGAATAGGACGCCACCCTCCTGTCCTGTACAAGCAGATGAGTGTATCCAGGATTAGGCTCGACCAGGTTGACTTTCAATGGGCAGGGCGGGATCGTGTGCCCGCCTGCCTGACGATGGGCGTTTTTTTATTGACATGACACCCATAAGATGTGTTCAGTTCAGGTGAATGTGCAGACTGTGTTTTCTAACAGGGCATGGCCACAGTTGAAGTAATTTGTTTGGTCACTAATTACACAGTGTGAGGCTTGTTTAATTTTTCCAAAGCATTGGACAGGACACGCAGTTTATTTAGGGAATAATCTACGTGTTTTTCCTGCACATGAATAATGGTGGATTAAAGCTAGGGTTGGTTACCCTGGAAACGCTAGCAGGAGCAGGTAACACTGCAACTGATACATCCCACCCCCTGCCATCGACCCTCCCCTCGAAGCTATCCCCCCAAACCACATAAACGTGCACTGACTAACAACTGCTAGAAGACGACTTTTCTTGCTCACTAACTTCGCCTCTGCTTCATCAGCGTATGTCTTTCCGGTCATGCGCAGTGAGAGCACGGCAGGGTGCACACAGGCAGGCAGGTCGGTTACTAACAGTTCCACCAGCCAATCATTTAATTTGGTCGTGTTTTGTCCTGTGAGGGCTGCAGACACTTTTTTCCCAGAAAATAAAATGTATTGATGGCTATCGGGCCATGAAGAGAAGTTCAAGAAATAGAATCAAAAAGTTACATCCCAACATTGCCTTTAATCAGCATCTTGGTGCATTGACTGTATAGGTATCATATAGACCAGAGCATATGGTGCTATCACACCTTACTCTTTAGATGCATGGTGCGTGTTGGGATTATGACGAATCCCCTCACAGTGAAAGAAATGAGATTGTGAAAGCCTGCATGCCTTCATGGTTTGTTAGCCTCGTGAGCTCTGGTGGAAGGAGGCACTGTTACTCAGCAGCTCCCATGTGTCACAAACTTCGCCACTGTCTACGTAACTACCCTGGCTTCTGGGAAACTGTCTGGGCCCGTAATCATCCTCCAGTAAAAGGATATCAAGAGCCGCTGCGGTGCCAGAAGAAAAATACTCAAGCTTATGCCGAGAAATGCACACGTGTGCGCAATCACATGTATGACCATAGAAAGTGACAGTATGTAGGCTTTGCTACACACACACCTCAGGTTTGTTGCCAAATATAATAGCTCTCTCTGCTCAAACAATTGTAGCTGTATGTGTAAATACATCTGGACAACATAATTTCACAGATCATCACCTCCACACACCCACTCTCACGTCCCCCGCTTTCCTTTTGTGAGAAAATAAAGTGGCGGTCTTGTCAGAGGGAATCCCTGCTACCCCAGCTGAGAATACACACTCCATACTGGCCCCTTGCACATAATTCTCTTCCAACAGTCTGAAACCACCCTGACCCATCGTCTAGAGTGACTCAATGCCTCGGCTTCCCGCACTTCCCAGAAAGCCATGCCAGGCCATGAGTGAGGAGATCTCCAGATGAATGAGATTTCCCCACTTTTGCATTGGTCGGCCTACCGTCGGAACACATTAGTATGGTGTCTGTGCATGTGTGTGTCTGTGTGTGTCCCCCTGCGTGCTTTACCGAGCTCCAAGCTCCGCAAGGTGGAAAACTATCCCCTGAAAGTATTTACGTATCATCACCACATGGACCAGCTCTGCGTTCTTGCCTCACATTAGGGTTCCGGGTGCAGACTGGCTGCCATGGTGGCTTTTTTTTAAAACACCCAGACGGTTACGAAACTCACAGAGCAAATAGGTTATTATCCTGCAGTTATGGTTCCATGATGTGGTTTAGGAGCAATGCGGCTCTTAAAGTCCCATGTTAAACGAGAAGCTCCTCAAGGGCCCGGGAACTCCAGGCAAACCAAACATGACCACTTCACTTTATTTTCATTTATTCATTTTTCTATTTAAACTGTGCCTTATAGAATGTTATAGTGCAGTGTCCTGTTGATGGATCAGTGCTACCTTCCTCCACACGTTATTTTACTAGTTAAGTTCTTTATAAATCAATATTGTCCATTCAACAGCTCACAGTTGCATGGTTTCAGTCATTCTTAATCTTGAGTCACTCTCACACACACATCTCTTCACACCTGTGTGTATGTGTGTGAGTTTTCAGATTGGAATTGTGGTTTTCTGTTATCATTCACACATGTCTCACATTTCAATGAGAGACTTAAAGGGAAACAAATGAAAATCAATCAATTAGAGTTAATTTAAATTGATTGTGAACAAAGGAATAGACATTGGCACACAACCCCATTGAATTAAACCAGTGAATTAGGAGCTCCGGGGATGAAGGAAACTTCCCCCCAGAGCGTAGACACTAGTGGTGATGAGGAGGAGGATGGACCATGTGATGAGGGTTAGTTCAAGGGAGATGACCTGGTGTTCAGAGTTGAGGTAGTGCAGGTGTGGAGGTAGGTCACTCATTGATCGTGGTACTGAATTGTCTGCTGTATGACAGGAGGTAGAGAGACATTTTTTTTACACTGTGTGTTGTATATACTGAAGGTGGAGCAGAAAGGCATTTTGCAAATATTTGCCTAAAGTACAGTTTACTTGTCAATAAAGTGAAGCTCTCTGTCAGTTCACAGAAGAAATCAGTTCTCTGTTTCCTCCAACTGATTCCTCTTAGGCCCTTGACTCATCAGAACTGATCCCAAAGGGCCAAACGTGTACTGGAATAACATTGCACCATTTCTTTCAGATTTGGTTGGAACTTTCTCTAAATAGAAAACCTATTTCACATCAGGGTTTCAGTAAATAATCCTTCTGCGAATTGGTTCCTGGCATTGACACCTCCCCAATGGCCTCTACTGCCAATGGGAAAGGTGTCAATTGCTTAAAAAAAGTGCATATACCCACACTTGTTCGTGTAAAAGAGGTAATAAAGTGCACATGAGAATTAGTCACAGGGTCAATGTTTTATAATCAACACATAAAAACTCGGGTAGTTTTATTAGCCTTTGACATAACAGGAGTACGTGAATATTTTCTTTAAATTGTGCTGGCTGCACTCAGTAACTTTAGGTTACCAGTTACCTGGTTCCCAGTATCTTTGATTGTCACCAGTTTAGTCAACTATGACTGTTTACACATACACACACATACAGAATGAGGCCTATATAACAAAGACGTTCATAGAAATCATGGAGCAACTATTCGCCAACATCTGTACAAGTAACGTGCAATAACAAAAGCTCTTTGACTCAAAACTAACATCTGGAAACAACTTCACTTCTGACACTTCTCTGGGTATTTTTTCACCCACTGCAGCTTTAAAAACACTTGTACATGTGATGGTGAACTGTTTGCTTCATGAAACTTTGTCTTGGACTATGGCAGAATCCTAGACTGGTGTATGTCACTTCATCACGATTCGAAAATCCTATGATAAGACTATTTCATTCTATATTTCACAGCCCATAGTTTACATTTGAAGACTGAACTTGCTTTCACACATCCGTCATCATGGTCTCACCACTGTTGGGTGTTGCTGCATATTAAATATTTAAAGGAGCGGTCACTGTGTTTGTCAATATCGTGGCCTGACAGTGTTAATATCTGACTCAAACCTAATATGACTAATAAGAGTTGTCAATCAGTTTTTTTTTTTTTGAATGGTGGTTGAGATAATGCTCACTGGTCTTTACTTTAAAGCAGTAGCAGCTGTGGAGTCTGAAGGTATCTGCAGTGAACTTTTTTTCACACGAAATATAGGCTTTCAATACATATGTTGCTGCTGCCATCTTCTGGGCTACTAATGTATTGCACCTTTATTTTACCTTCCCATTGTAATGTTTTCAAACTGGAGAAATCAAACCAAATCCCCAAAATAAGCAGATAAATAGGATAAAATAAATCCTCAGTTCTTGTTTTCATAGAGCTTACTTTCTTATATTATTTAATGCATCACAGAGCATATGTACAATTTTGATTATTAGAAAGAGTATTAAAAAATGTATTGTGTGATAACTTTATATGGTCAGCGTCCAAAATACAATAGATGCTGCATAATAAAAGATTTACAGCGATAGTGTCAGTTACGGAGCCTGGAAGCTTCTGGTGGAGAGAACTGTTATTAATACCTGTCACTTCAGTGAATTTCACTGATATGAGAAGATCTTACTTTTCATGGCTGAACTCTTTTAATGTACAATCCCGTCTTTGTTCGACCGGTACCTCTTACTCTACTCTGGCCAGTGCAAACACAGTAGAGGCCCCTAGTGGCATCTTTGCGCGCTGAGGCCTCTTATATAAAAAGCACCTGCTCTTACAGACTGACTGCACTGTAGTTCTTCAGTTGGTGAACGAACTGCACAGCTCTCTCCTTTCTGCTCTGCTCTCTGGCCGTTAATGCTCAGTGACTGATCTCCCCGCTGGATATGCAGCAGAATGGCACATTCCACAGACTCACACGCTGTGAAATAAGGGAAATGTGATAGTGATTGAAATTCAAATATTTTGCTCATATTTCCCCCGCAGTGACATTTTGTGTCTTTTAATTAAAGGCAGACACGGTGATGTCATGCATGGAAGCAGAGCAGGTCTGCCTCTCAGGCCCGAGTCTGTCACATTGCACTTTTGCCAAAATATCAGATATCTCAATAAAGAAAAAAAAAGATGTGTGGTACTTATGCAGATGTAAGGTAATCTGACCTACTGAGAAAATACCTGGAGAGCAGGGTAAACGAAAGGATAGGGACATTATTATTAGTCAAAACTCTCACGGGAACGTTCTGAGCCGTAAGCACAATATACCCATTATGCTGCATGCACACTGACCTGATCAGGGACATTTTTCTTCCTGTGAAAGCTGCCTTTTCATTCGGTTAAATGTAATGTGCAGCAGCTACTTTTCAAGTTCATCTCATGCCTCCATCAGGCCTGTTTGCTCCTGAGTGACGACCCTCACAGGGCACAGATTGGTCTCTTCTGAAGCAACACTAACTGGTAATGAGCATCCGTGTCTATCAGCAGCTGGTCTGATACATGACTAATAAACATGCGGCAGGATATGTGCGGCTATTTAAAGGCCCCGAGATGGAGGCGTTAGAGAGAAGAGGGTCTTTTTCTTGTCCTGGTGTCAGTCTGTGTCAGAGACAGCGGTAGCGTTCATTAGCATGAGTCAGATCAGCGCTGTCAAACGTGTGATGGCATACACACACACACACACACACACACACACACACACACACACACGTGCATGCACATCAAAAACGCACACACCCACAGGGGACACGCAGAGTGTTTGCACACATGTCTGCTGCTTTGCTGCCACCATGTGGAAATGTCATGGCACAGGTGCCTCTGTGAGCAGCAATGGGATGTTGATCCATCACATGTAGCCAAGGGAATAGGACTTGAATCTACATTTATTATAGATCATGTAACAATTAGACCCGGAAATAATATGAGCAGAGCTTAATTTAGATGTTTACATTCCTACATACAGATGTCATGAGTTGTACTTTTCAGCTGTACATACATTTTCCATGTTGTTTTTATTACTTCATGCTCTAATAACAATCAGTGGTGCAAGAAGCACTCGGATCCTTTTCTAAAACTAAAAGTACAAAGACCTACATGTCCATTATTGTAAGTGAAACTATCAAAAGTAAAATTAAACTATAAAAAAGTCCTGACTTTGCAAAAAGATTTCAGATTGTTACTTATGGAGAGCCTCAGGTCCTTAAAGATGCCTTATTCACACAACTAATAAATGAGTACTGTAAAGTTAAATAAAATAAAATGTGTTTTCATTTCTTTAGGGGCTCCATTTGTTTAGTATTCATATTTGTACAGGATGCTGTCCTGTCTAAATAATCAGTAGTAATGTTCCATATATTTAATTATCAGCACTGCCAGGCATAATGTAACTGAAAGGTCTTGTTATATAGTCACATATGGTGAAAAGTAAACCATGATAATCTCAGTGGCAACTGAAACCGATTGAGGCTCGAACGCACTCTGAACAAAGAACGGTCAAGAAGAAATTGTTCTTGAATATAATCAGCACATTTAACATTTTAATTGTAAATTGCAGTCTTGAGGGTTTCATTTATCACCATGGATATTTGTATTATTTCTTTGTTTTTAATACAAACACATTTATATGTAAATGACGACTAAATAACATTTCCAAATTAATTATTTTTGCGTTGTGTTGTGTTTAGGTGCCAGGTCTGGGGTGTGATCCTTAATTTAAAACAAAGACAAGGCAAACATTGACCTTGTTCATTTATTTATTTACTTATTTTAAGAAAACGACTAAATGTCAAGTTTGCTTTGATTGGAATAGTTCATTAAGTCTGTGAGCAAATCATGTTTTCTTTTGTTCCCAGCATGCTTTTCATGAATATAGGAGCTCCAGGGTGTCGTTTAGACACGTCTGTGTTTTACTGTCACATGATACAAATGTGCAGATTTTCTGCTTATTTTTGTCTTTTTCATAGAAAAACAAATTAAGAAGATGTTTTCTCTGCTCCAATATTCAGAACATGCTGCAGCCATTTGTCATTTTCTCTTCACAATTTGTCAAAACCCAATAAAATCAACACCGCAGGGGCAGCGTGTACACACACATCAGCACACAATAATTTACCAGAATGATTAGCAATGACAAACCACAAAGGGATATTACTTTGACCTGCTCATCATTCGCACCATTGTTATGATTATGACATATAGTGTGTACTCACTCCGGGGAAAAGCAGCGTAATCAGGCTACTAGTGTAATTAAATCAACCTGCCCTGGGCTTTTATTGACTCGCTAATATGGCCAATACAATATGACTGTTATGACCTGCTGCTCTCCAGACATCCATCCATACATGTTAGCTGAGCAATAAATGCCTCGGTTGAATTAAACCATAATGTATGGAGCGGCCTGATAATGATGAAGCATTGGCTGGGAGGGGAGGTTATGCACATAAATACACACATGTTGTCATTGTACAGTGATTAAATGGATTAAAGGGAACCCTCATTGGAAAATATTGCAACGCAAACTCTGTGTGATTTTAAATGACAGTGCGGTTGCAAACAATATCACAAACGCACCACAGACATGGAATAAAATAAAATGTTAGTGTTCAGAACCAAGAGCACAGAGACACCAAATCCACAAATCAAATCATATCAGGTCAAATTTTATTTATATGGCCCATATTCAATAATCAAAGTTTGCCTCATAGTGCTTAACAATCTGTACAAGGTGCAACATCCACTGTTCTTAACTCTTGAGAAACCTTTACACAGGGGGAGAAATACGGAAACCTCAGGTAGAGTCACATATTTGCTACACTACTACCACTGCTACACTGGTGAATTGGCAAGAACCACTCATAAGTAACAGTGAGGCTCTTATTCACACACAAACTCACTGTATGCCTATATGTCCTGGACAAGACAATGGTCCTTGTTCTGTGTGTGTGTCAGTGGATGAAGAGTGAGGGGAGGATTGTTCTCTGTAGCCTCGTGCTGCACTGACACCAGAATGAACACAATCTCAGAACATCACCTGAGCTGCAAAGCTTATAACACATTTACGCACATCTTGATCATATTTATACTTTCCTAAAAATATATTAACAGCAAGTCAACTGTCTAAAGATGCATTAAAGGCATTATTATACAATAATAATAACAATAATAATGTGATAATGAGTCTATTTTTACCCTTTTAACCATGTATTTGCACTGAGTGTCCACATCATTAGGTCAGACAGTCTCTTGCTTCCAATACAGATGTTCTACCCTTGTCACAGAGGCATTAATCCAATGAATTATTTTCCAGTCCTAGTTAGTGCTGGTATTGTACTGGACAGCATTATATTCACAGGAATATTTGGCCCTCCTCATACATGTAAATAAATCTACAAACACCTCTCTATGTAATGCTTTCCAATGCAATGCCACTTTCAACTCTGACTTAATAATAGCGCAGTAAACAGACATCTGAATCCACACATTTGACTTGCAGTGGATTGAACGGATGTTTTTTCAGTTTATATACCACTGAACACATCCTAAGTGAAGAAGAAGAATCAGGACAGTGAACAGCATTTCAACTGAGTAACCTGCACTCAGCAAGTTTTATTTAATTACCTGCTGTGCGGTCAAAAAGTCTGAGATCAGACCTAAAGTCGCCTCCGAGTTTTTAAACGCTGCTATGATTTAAAGGCAGGTCATTTTGGTCAAGCACGATGCACTATTGCAAAGTCCTTATTTGAAATTAAAAAACAATAATAATATAGAATTATGTCATATGTAAATCATACATCAGACTTATCTTGAGTAAAAGTAGATTTTGAATCTACTAATCATTTAATTATGGGGCCTGTAACATTGAAATACAGTTAGGATACTCCATGTGTTCACAGATAGAGAATTAAGTATAAAGAACGTATGTATGCCCACACAAGCAAACTAGGATGATCCTCAGCTGGGATGATATTTCTACCGAGCGTGTCCTCGCTCTTGTTTTACACAATAGCCTCTCACAACTGTAAAAAAAAAGCCCCTCTGTGTGGAGAATGGTGCTCTTCACCCTCATCACTGAGAGAATGACTGTGCGTCTGTGTGTGTGCAGCAGAAGGAGAGAGGGGGGAAAAAGTGCTTGCGTAAAACAGATTGAAAGCAAAAGTGACAAAAAGAAGAGAAGCAGCAGAGAGGAGAGTGAATAGAGCGAGACCTCCTGCTTCTTTTTTCTCTCCTGTAACTCCTCAACATGAGAGCAGCAGCGTGCAGGCTGACATGCAGCACAGTGCAGCACTTATTCATGTATTCAAAGCTAATCCCCAAATGATTTAATCTGTTACATGATTAACAGTGGAGCAATTTAGAAATAATCTGTTAGCATTCAGAAATAACACTTCAGTCTCAAACATTATGGGAAAGAGAGCGGGGGCTACACGCTCTCGAGCTTTGCTGCAATCATGACGTCAGTTTTTCCTCCTCGCTCTGCGTCGCGGTCAGCATCAGACCTTTATGAGACCGGACCTGAGAGAGGCCACAGCCGGGGTCAAAAGTCAAACTGCAATTGATGTCAAAATGCTCGCATGGCTACGTCTGATGGATGATTAGTTAGATATGTACATTTAGATAATGTGCTTGTCCCCTAATCTATTAGGAGCCGCTCTGCTCTTCGCCCTAGGACCCTAATGCACTCCAATGTATTTATGGTCAATAATTAAAAGGGAAAAGCATGCATTAAAACCAGTCTCTACTTAACAGATCTTAACTAATGAGATTAGGATAATGAATAGGCCACTTTACCAGCTTGGCCCGGTACAGTGGCCATTTTGCTGACAGCTGCTGGATATGACAAGGTTAGCATCATAAGCCTTTTCTTGCAAAGGGGGTTTAGGGCATGGATTAATGCCCCTGCAGGAACAGTGAAAAGAGGCCAGCCTATTTGTATAAATGCATTAATCCAGGAAGGAAAAAATACACTGGACCTTGACTCATTTGTTTTTGGATTTCATGATTCTATGAAAAATGAGTGGTATTTTGTTTCGCAAACAAGCTCTCTTTTAGTCACGCTTTGTTTGTGCTCATCGGGGCATAAAACAGACTTTTTGGGAAAAGGATGTGCGATGGAAATGAAACGTGTGAGAACAACTCAACAGCACAACGGGCTCTGCTCCCTTGGTGCGTCTCACTCCTGATTTTCTTGGCTGCAGTAGGTCTTGAAGAGGGGAGACAAATGAGGGAAACCCCCCAGAGTTATAAATATGATCTGACTTCATCACCATCGATTTCCCCCCTTTCCCCCCCCTGCAGCTTTTTCTGCAGTGGCCAAAAATGCCGCCATGCATGTACAACATCAGCTGTGAATAATTCAGTACCACCAAAGGTTAATTTTCAATTTGCACAAGGAAGGGTTACCATTACATTTTGACCTGCAAATTGTATCTCCCCTTTAATACCCTATCATTTCATTTTGGGGTCCCTTTGTAGTTTGAACTGGGGCCGGCTCTGTTTGGCAGTGGCCATCTGTTTATTATTTAGCTGGTGCTCGGATGTGCAGCCTGACTGCATTCGGGAGCGCGAGGGGTAGCAGGCGAACAGCGCTACCTGGCCCGGGATAGGGTCTTTACCAGTCTCCCTGGGCCCATTAAAATCCTGTTAACTTTGATAATCCCTGGCAAGAACTTGGCCTCTGTGGACCACTGAGCTGGAGAGGAATACTTTAATGTGCCACTGTTTAAGAGGTCATAACATCTTGTAAAGCTGTCTGTAGTGGTTGCCGAGGGTTACATAATGACACCTGAGAGAAGAGACAAAGGGCAAGTTGTCAAGGCAGGAATATGATTAAATGTGTTCTTTCCAGTAGGGAAATTCTCCTCCCTCGATCCGCTCGCTTGTGAGTCTGCTGTTTCTTCAAGCTGAGTTACATTTCTTTCATTCACCATTGCTCGTGACTCTTCCCCCTCTCGTGGTGAGGTCTACAGTAGGATTATTTTCCACCACCTCTCTTTGTAGGATCTAATGAGGGAGGTGTCCAGGTGGATGACTTGGACAAGGTGTCTTGTGGTAGGGCTCGGGTCGTGCTGAGACCTTTGGTCACCAACATCGGAGAAAGGATGCAGACGTCACTCATCTCCTGCAGGGTTTACTTACCTGAGCTACAACGATTGGTGCAGCAGGTGGCAACCTCTTGCCTCAAACACAGACATCTCACCATTTTGTGTTGGTTTCAGTTCATTTAGGTTAACAGTATAAACACAGTCGGAAACTAAAGGAAATTCAATTGTCTTCCTTCTCTCTTTTAATTCTGTTGCGGATATTTGTTCTCTGACAGGCTCATATTCGGTAAGACATTTGTATTTGTGTGTTCCAACAAGAACTGCAGGTCCAGGTTATTTTCCTCCACTTTATCTTAATTTTCCTCATCACCGTATACCTTAATGCAGAAATTGAATTATTCCTAGTGTAAATTTTACCTGCAAGTTGAATCATTTTGACTCACTGTCTCACTTGCTTCCCATTTCGTCTGAACACATTTAGGGTTGATGGTTGGAAAAGACGGTTGTATGCAAGTATAAGTGTCAGATTCTGACACAGTTTCAGACTGTTGTTTTTATCACATATGCAACATACTTTTTTTCCTTAACCTTATTCATTTACTTTTTAACCATAACCCTGACGATTCCTTTCTAGTATCTTTATAGTTGCATAAACATAAAACCATTGAAGTTCATTTTTTGTTAATATTTTTAGAATGTCATTTCATGAAGTTAGCGTAGCTGTTAGCATCTCCCTTACTTTGTCACATGATGACACAGCTGAGCTATCATCTTTACAACTAACCAAGCTCCATTAACTGAAGAACACTTGCTGGTTGTATTTTTGTCAGATCAGAAAACGCTTATGTCGTTTTAGATCATTGTAGGGCAAAGTGTCCTAAGGACGGAAGCATGGCCTTCTGTTACAGGGGAACTGCGGTATTTTTTTTGTAAGTGAATAGTACTTACAACAAGTTTTGGAATCGCGACAGTGGCCATATCCTATGGGGCAACTGCGACAGCCCATTCCAAAATGCCCACTGAAAGGGATTTCTTTTAACCAATGAAAGGCTCAAGTTATTATTCTGGATCTTTGCTAAGAGTCTGGCAGCATTACACATGTCTTGCTGAACATTACTGCCCAGAATGTCATCATGATGATACCATGTCTTTATTTCTAACAGAGAGAACAGAAGCTAACAGAAATGAAGTTATCTCTTCATGTTGGAAATTTAAGTCCATGATAGAGATTGTGACACAATATCGCTGATGCAATATAATATATAGATTCAACAAAAACGGTTTTATACTGGCTTCCTTTGTAATAATTCCTGGATGACCACATTTCTCAGTGAGAGTGAGTCCGGTTGGTTAAGCAGGGCAAGCAGACAAGACGACTGAGTGGATGCTGAAGTTGCCCCTAACAGGTGTTGTGAGGGTTACAGCATTAACACCAACACCTGGCCCGAAGCCCCCGAGACCCCATGCTGCACAACACTATTAGTCAGCTATGTGGATCACAGATAGACAGAGCTAAAACTGGCTGCTGCCACTTCAGAGAGTGAGAGTGAGAGACTTATAAAAGAGCAGCTCTCGCTTTTTTTGTTGTGGTTACTCTCCTGATAACATTTTATCACTCGCTTTCAAAGTCTTTAGAGTGGATGTTTCAAAGCGAGCCAGACATTCTGAGACAGGAACAACTTTGCGAGAGCAATTTCTCCGTGATGTGTGTATGAAAATTTGAATTCCTCGCTTCGCAATGGGAAGCAGAGGTTGAAACGAGCCAGAAACCACCAGCATGTGCGGAGAAAATTCCTGCACCCTTCTGGTGGCGATTACCAAGAGGGGCAAAAGGAGAGGAGGGGGGTATAATGAGAGCTGCGGTGGCACTGCCCTCTATTTAGAGTGAGTTTCAATGGCCTGGAGTCAAAACTATCAGCTCCCTTTCATGATCATCTACTGTACTGAAGCACTGATAGTGCAAAAAGCAGAAAAGAGGATGCTTCGTCTTTTCCTTTAAAGTAACTGCGAAAATGTGTTCAATCCACTGAGCGCCATTTAACATTCCTCTGTAAAATGGCATTGGAAAGGAAAAATACCCTTCTTTTCCACAACATGTGTTCGTCCCTTTGATGCCTAAAGTAGACTTAGAACTGATTTATATCAAAACACATTTAAAAGCGGTTCAACTAAAAAGTTTGATTTTGTTTTCTAATCTTTCCAGCGTGTAACTTCTATACGTCAAAAACGAAACAAAGTGAAGAAAAGACCAAAGCAAAGGCCTTAAATCAAATCTGTGGTTTAATTAAAGAGGGCTCTCGGGTCAAGACAATGATGGCTTATGTCATTGACGACAATTCGCTCGTTTCAAATACATTGACAAAAAGACATGATTAGTTGAACCTGACTAAGCAGTAGTCTCATTGCTTTATTGGCAGGGCCAGGCCTGCAATTTTTCATTTTCAAAACACAGCGAGTGTCAGCATCTTCTCAGGCTGCCACCAGATACAGAGGGAAACACAATGACAATACAGACAGTCTTACATTTATTTCTGCCTTTTTTACGTTGTGCGCTTCTGCTCGGCTTGTTGCATTAAGCCCAGACATCCCAGTCCTCAAAGTGAAAAATGATCCATTGATTAGACTGCTCAGTCATTAAAGGGCATATTCAAGCACTGGGCAATGACTATATGGGGTCAAAGGTCACCAAAGGGCAATGTTCGGAGCGAGGCCCTTCTGCAAGAGGGCACAGCAACTCCCTTTATGATCCTTTTTTATTATCAGGAGGGGAAGGTTGGGCCCGTTTGTTCAGCATGGAGAAACAATGGTTAACAGAGTAACAGGAAGAAGGTGTAAAGGGGGAAGATGTGGAGAGATAGAGGAATGGGATGAGACATGAGATGAAGGGAGGATGAGGAAAGGAGGAGAGGATGAAAGAATGAAGCCAGTGTGCGGAGGAAGATTTCCTGAGTGTCACTGCAGCCCTGATTCCTCCACACTCCTTCTCCCAGAAAATTAAATATTGATCAATCTCACAGGCCTACTAACAATGAAGGAGATAAAGAAGAGTATTAAAGGAAATAAATAAATATACACTTGTATCACCTGTCCAAGCTGGGAGGAGGAGGGGGGTAGGTTGAAGAAGGTGCAGCGAGGACAGGGGTGGGTGGGTGGGTGGGTGTGTGTTTATTGGTGGGTGGGCATTAGGAAATGCAGGCCCATCCATCAGGCACACCCGAACATGGGGAAGGTTTGGCTGGGAGGGTCTGCGGGCTGGCAGCCGCAAGGCCGGGATCTCCTTTATCAGGTTTCTTTTTCACAAACAACCCCTCATCTCTGATTGGCTTTATCGCCAGAGCTTGTGAGCCTGCTCAGCCTTTTAAATAATTAACAAGGCGTACATTTTCTATAGCTCTGCTGATGAGGGATCTGCAGCTCAGCCCCTCTCCCAGGCACAAACAACAGGCTTTAATAAGACATTTTGACTTCTGCACAGCAGCATCACACTTTGTCGTGACATTGCGTTCTAAGTTACGCAGTTTCACCCTATTGAAAACAAACATTTAGATTGATTATTATATAATTAAATATCAGTAAAACTACGTAAATACCATAAGGGAAACTACAAATGACAGAAAGTTCCAATTGAATTGAAGCACATCATTTTTTATTTTCCGAGATATTTTTTTGTCTGTCCAAAACATCACCTGTTCATGACCTAAGACAAAGACCATGGTTTCTGCTTTTTGATATTTTTTAGATTAGTAAAGAGAAGGAGGAGAATCTTAATACAACTTCATAATCCGAAATACAGTGATATGCAAATGTGTATTTGTATGCACTGTATATTGCAATATGTACCAGGGTATGCACTTGATATATATACTTATGTTTTCATTAATAACATCATATCAGTTTCTGGATTTTCTTATAGCTTGTTCATTAATTATTTTATATAAGATATTATTTAATGAAAAAGCAGCATATCGCTTTTTGACAATCATCATTTAATGTGTGAGCCTTCTGGTATACTTCTGTTATCAGCTGATATTACTACTTTACTAAATAATGAATAATACTGATAATACTTAAATAAACCAGTACACCAGTTTGACTAAACCGAGTATTATATGGAATTTGTGCAGATATTATGGATTCTCACTGAATTTAATAAGATTAACATCACCGATCATCTGTAAGGATTTTTTTGAACCCACTTTATACAGCAGGTTCACTGGGAGCTCTTACCACTGAGACTGATCTAAACAAAAGCCCATTTTACTTCCCTGAATAATGAACCGTTTGCATTTAACCCCCCCCAACACACACACACACACACACACACACACACACACACACACACACACACAAACATTGACAATCCCCCAAACAGCTCTCGAGTGCAGGTCCTTAAACAAATTATGACAGGGGATCTTCCTCGCCAATCGACCTTTGCTGACCTCTTATATTGCAGATATTTATTACTGTCCTTTCTCAAGATAACGCTGCGCCTACATTGCGAGTTGAGTGCATGTGTGTTTGTGTGTGTGTGAGGGGGTTAGTAAATCCTGGAGTGGGAGCAAGCAGGCATCTGGTCATAAATGCCACTGCTATAGGATTTCCACATAAAGAAAAGAGGTGCAACAGCCTCTCTATCCTTTCCCACCTCCCCCGTTGCTACAGTCCCACCTCCCTCCTCCTCCTCTTTCTTCCTCTACTCCCCCCCCCCCCCCCCCCCCCCCTGCTGCCGTTCCACTCATGATCTGGAGAGATGTTATCGCTCCATTTAAGAAAGGAACAAACAAGATTATACTGTAAGTTATCCTCGATTATGGCCACAAATCTGGTGCTGGAGCGATGGCAGGGGTGTGTGTGTGTGTGTGTGTGTGTGTGTGTCTGTGTGTGTGTGTGTGTGTGGAGTGGGGGAGGTGGGAGGCTGAAAGATGATAAAGTAAACTGAGTTGCTTTTCTTTTCCTCTCAGTCCATCTCCTTTTATCCGCCACACAAACAGATTTATGGGATAAAGAAGAAGAGCCTTTGCGGACAGTATATCTTTCAAAAACAGTCAGGCCTTCTGGGAGGAGGAGGAAAAATGTGACAGTGACATATGTCTTCAACAGCATGTGTGTGTGTGTGCATGTGTGCGTGCATGAGTGTGTCTGACTATGACATAATCCCTGACAGAGGGTCAACACCGCGGCGAACATTTCTGAACCAGATACAACCTGACTGAAAGAAATAATGAATAAAAACGTCAACCTTTTAGATTGTAAATTGAAAGGCTGTTGTAAAGGCGCTCCGTCGGTTCAGCTGCACTGTGCTCCCCACGTCTCGGGCGACACACTCTTTACATCTGCGCCTCTTGGCTTCTGACTGCGGCTCATCACGAAAACAACAGAGCAGAAAAAAGAAGACGAGGAAAAAAAACGACACCTAGAAGTCTATTCATGTCATACAGTAGAGCGAGGGGGCTTTCCCCCCATCTCCTCTGCTGCTACAACCATCAATTTAGCTCTGTGGTGGCCAGTCAGCCCCTCTCTGTCCCAGCTGTGTTTGACACTATTTATCTGCTCTAGTGAAGCAGATCATTTTTGATTATTAACCTCCCGCCCCAAAAAAAGAAAATCTCCCCCGAAAAAGGTTAAGACGCAAAATGACAACCTCACACGATTCCCACCCGGGCAATCAAACACTTGACTGTTACAGCTGCAGAGCCACTCCATCAAATAGTCCTTTCAAAGCACTCGCACACACACACACACACACACACACACACACACACACACACACACACACACACACACACACACACACACACACACACACCCACACACACGCACGCACAAAGTCCAAGCCCTTCTTTCTCACTCCATCCCTCAATGTGTTTTCACCCACAGCGTTATCAACCTTTGCCTCCCCCCTTTTCCCATCTGACTCCCTCTCCATCTCTCCACCGCTTTCTTGCTATCTTTTCATCTGTCTCTCAGTCTAATCTTTGTCTTCCTCTCTCCCTCACCCTCTCTCTCTCTCTCTCTCCCTCACCTCCCTCTGTCTTCATCTCTCGCTTGGCTCTCTCGGTCCATGTGTGCACCCTGCCCATTAAATTACAGTCCTCTCGAATAAAAGGTTGAACTTTCTTTACCCACTCATGTGGATGAAGAATCTGCCAGTGTCCTGCTGTTCCAAATTCCTGCCTCAGAATATTGAACACACACGCACATACACACACACGCTCTCACACAAAACTTGAAGAACAGTGAAGACCCTGCTTTGCCTCATCGTTAACATTTATCTCTCTCACTTAAAGTGTCACAAACGCGTGCACTCGCACATCATACATATGCATGTGTGCGCGCTGATGATGTATTTGTCAACCCTGTTTACCCCGCTGCTTCAAACCTGTCCCCCCTGACATCTTCATTCTATACACACCGGTGCCATTACGCCTGCCCATCCAATAAATTAAGCCCATTTACTCTTCTGAATTATGTTATGTTTATTGATGCTCATATAATTTAATTTCACACAAATTCCATTAAAGATTATGCTCTCTGTCACAGAGCGGTGCTTCCAGGAGAGGGGGAATCTAATCGGGTTATAATGGATCTGAGGCGTGCATTACAGTTGGGACACACTCGGTGCACAGCCACACACACAATTGTCATCTTAATAATGCAGAGTCAAGCAAACAGATCAATGGAGGCTGCGATGATGCCGTCAAACTCCACTAAGTGACAGGAAGCTTTCAGAGCGCACTATCAAAAGGAAGTCATCTCTGGGGGATTATACTGTCTCGCAGCCCTGCAGGGAATAAAATATGTCGCCTCACTCCCACAGCTGTGTCAATAGTCACACGGAAAGACACTCTGAAATACTACATGCAAGAACTGAGGATTATACATCCTCTCTTTGACACCCTGCACAATTTGGTTCAACATTTGTATTCACGAGATCTGAATTTCTATTTGGATCTGCACCAAATTCCCCACACTCAGAAACATCAGTCCCCCTCAGCATGTCTGATGTTTTTTCATCAAGACGCAAATGGGGAAAATGTTGAAAAACTCAGTCTCACAATGTTGAAGAAAGGATGTCCATTCTGATCCAGATCCTCAACCAAACTTCAGGGGTTCTTTCGTGACCCACACCACATCCTTCCAGTAATCCATTGAGAAGTTCTTGCATAATCCTGCAAAAAAACAGACGGACAGATTAAGACATTACTTCCTTGGTGTAGGTCATCACATTTGAGTGCATTAACAACACAACTTTTATACACAACTTTCTCTTCTGGATGATGAAAACAATTTCTTAGGTTACGTGACACTTGTGATCCCCACCTTAAAAAAATGCCTTCATATTATCACTCATAAAAATCATTTTTTGCACAAATGGGAATACAGTTATGCTTGGCGCGGATGGCTCCGTTCTTTGGATGTTCCCTGGATTAGCCAAGCAGCATGCCAAGATAAAACAGGGAACATGTGCAAAAACCCCCCAGTGGGCGTAGCAGGCAAGATAAATTTGTTCAAGATGAATACCATTTACCACGACCGTGTTTGGACTCAGCACTAAAAGGTGGAGGCTGGGGTGGTGGAGGCAAGTTGCCGGCAGCAGGGCGTGGGTGGCAGTGTAGCTGAGCAGGGATCAGTGATGAGGAGGTCGTATTTAAAGGGACCGCTTAGTTGAGAGAATGGGCTGTGATTGGTGAGTGACTGACGAGCACCCATAAACCTAAATCAGTAGCTGACAGTTTATGACAGCTGAGCACATGACTCTGTGTCCTGCATGAACTAACGCGATGCTTCATTAGTGACAGATTTTGCTGTAATGTCAAGTAATGCTAACCAGTAGTGGAAGCTGTAGTTTTGTGCCTTCACTTGGGCGACAGGTTGCATGACAGGTCAAGTTTGAGATGTTGCTGTTTGTAAATGCTTTCGAGCGGCCCCAGATTGGGTTGGATTATTTCCAACTGTAACTCCTTTTTCTCTCTGCCTCTCCTATCTGCATAATTGCTTGTCATGTGTTGCAAATGGACAGAATACCCAGTGCAGAGCAGGAGCCTGGGGGTCTTAAAATCCCAAATAACGTGAGGAAACCAATTTCAATGGGGAAACAAACCTCACAGTGTAGAGATTATTCTGAAACACAATTGTAAATCTTCTCTGCAGAAACACACTGAACATGTCAGACGCTCTAGATTATAAGCGTTTAGACCTTTGTCACATGTGCTGCCACTAAAACACTAAAATCTGCCAGTATAAGTCATGGATGTTTCTTGATGGGTTGTCATGCCATATTCTATTGATCTATTGCTGTTGTCAGATCAGTTGTTATTTTTTTTATTAGTGAGACAGCCTTTCCCAAATCAGTCTCAGGTTGGGTTCAGGTCTCACATTTGGGAGGAGCAGATAGGTTCAGTCAGGTTGGTCTGACAGGCCTCGTTACAGACTGAGTTCTGGTCTCAGTCTTGGTTCAGGTTTCAGTTTTGTGCTCACTAGCCTCTGTTCCATAAGCATTTGAGTTAAGTTCAAGATAAGATAAGTTAATCCTTCATTCATTGCCATGGGGGAAATTCAGGTATTACAGCAGCCAAGGAAAGAATAAATACAGCTTAAAAGAATATAATAAAAATAGAATAGAACTATATAGGAACAATTAGAAACAACAATGAAGACAGTCGTTACACTGGTGATGTGATTGAGCTAATGATGTAAACTATCTCAAAGTGGCACAGTGGTGACATATATATTACATATTTTTTATGGATTAATAAACCTTTTGAAGCCTGAGAGGAAAGTTGACATGAGGTGACATCCTGTGTCGGACAAATTGCAGCTGTCCAACCATAAGAAATACAACATCTACACTGTTTAACTGGCTTCATGTGTCCAGAACACAAAGTATACATTTACTACTATTTATGTTTCTTGAATATGCTGCGGTTTTGAATATTGCCGTAAGGTCTTTTCTATTTTACTGACTTAAAGTAATGGGTGCATATCTTTTATTCAGTGTTAAGTTGTCAGATAGAAAACGATTTGGAAATCTGTTGGATGTTTTTTGTAGGGTGAAATGAGATTTGCTTACCCTTTATTAGAGAACAAACGATTGATCTCACATCATGCGACAATTAAAACGGAACCATAATAACTGCAATTAGGAGCAGTTCTGATGTCCGAGGAGCTTCACGTCAGCCAAATCCTGAGTCACTGCTCTGAACCGTAATCTTCCACAACACTTTGTGTTCCGCCTTTCTTTGTCATGACAATGAGCAAAGGCTTAGTCACAGCAAGAAACAAATATAAATAATGAATATAGATATAAATCTATCGGTATTATTTCAAATGCTAAACGTAAAATGGTCAGGGCTCATTATTTTAAGGCGCAGATGATGCCCTCTGTCTTTTCTTGCAGCTATGGCAAATTCAGTGTTATCTGCCATTTAGAAAAAGGGACGTTCTTCCTTTCAAAATGTGTAAAAAATTCTATTATTAATGAGTTTTGGGAGATAAAGTAGGACTGTGTGACTTCCACCAGTTTGTGCAGAGACTGTCTCTGTGTCCTTAACTCTCTCGCTTACACTTCCCTTGTAAAGTGACAGCCTTATTAAGAATAAGTTTCCCCCACACCTCACAATAAGCCATTTGTAAGGCTCGAGGTGGAGTTTATCAAAGGTCTGTAATAAGAGGCATGTAGCCCAGGTCCACTGTGGCTTTGTCTTCATTTACCTGCCTGTACATGTGTTGTATTCAGGATTAATTTGCTGCTTTGATGTATTAAAAAGAGCCAGAGGATTTCCAGTGGCGTGCTCCCCAAGGTGGACGCCTTTAAAAGGAGCTTTTTCTTCATTCCAGCACTTAGGTTTATTACAGATCCCCAGACTGTCCAATTTTAAAGAAATATGCCTCCAAAATAGCAGGATAATTGTTTTTACCTTTATTTCAGGCGATTCCTGCAGGGGTAAATCACACATGGCAACACAAGGTAGATTTTATGAAACCTGAGCAGCAGTGATGCATGACAGGATAGGAAGTTATTTTGTTTAACAAACGAGGTTCTGTTTAGAAGGGATTTTTATCACAGCATTCAATCAGACAACATCACATATACTCGCATCACACACTACCATCTCCAGTGTTCCTCCCCGGCTACGGCCCCTTCATGAAAATGACATTTTCAGTTTTATTTCCTGTCATGATAAATGCAATAACAGATGCTGGGATGACTAAACAGCAATCCAAACATTCGCTTATCTGTGTACATCTCTCGCAAAAAAGGTTTACACAATTTCAAAACAAAAACAAGGGCTGGAAACATCCATAAACCGAATGTGATGACACATCAAACCGGACAGCAAACAGAGCCGTTCTGTCATACACTTCCTGTTGTTTTATTTGTTCAGCACTGTGTTTGTAAGAAGCAGACACAAAGACGAGTGGGGTCGTGGCGCTCCAGACAATGTGTGGATAACACCGGGCTTAAAAGTAAGGACTGACTGGTTCTCATGTGTTTTTTCCTCCTCCTTTCAGAATATTGTGTAACATCAAGTGACACATCCATCACACATTCACACATCTTGCTGGGAGCAGTGGTATCATAAACCTTCACCCCCCACTGTGAAACATTCTCACTTGCTAATGCTAATCCCCGTCTGTCACTTCCCAGAGGAGCTGTTGTGCAAGCTGATTTCTCGACCTTTAATGTGTGAACATTTATTCCGTAAGGTCTTAACTTTAACACCATGTTTGTTTGTTTTTTTGCTGATACCTGACATCATAACTGTTCTTAAAAAACTATAAAAAGCAGATATTGTCTGGTCAGATGTTGTTCACAGGATTACATTTGTTAGACTTAAGCTAGGCATACACTGTAGGATTTTAGAAATGCTGTTGTTAAACTCAATAATGTACGAGTAAATCATCTGTGATGTGTAGCCGAAGCTCATGTGCTCAGACTGTACAGCCCGATCGTCAGCCATGACCTGATTGATCACTGTGTACCTGCAAGATGCCCGTTCAGAAAGCTACGGAGCCCTTCTGACATACGGGGGGAAATTATTACGTGGCCACAAAATCGTATAGTGTATCAGCTTCAGCTGTAAAATGCAGGCTCTGATGCTCTGTCACAGCGACATGTCATTCTGTGGTGTTCAGTGCGACGGTTTACATCGCGATGTATTATAATTTACTTTGATGACTTTTCCTCACCCTGCTGTGTTAACATGTTGCATTCAGCTGTGGGCTTCATGTGTGGGTGCAGGCAGCAGCAATAATGATGATGATAGTGGAGCCACAGTTTTTCCCGTCATTAACAAAGTGCTGTCACTCGTACATAAATGTACAGTGCGGACTGCAATGCATTCTGGTCCACTGAGGCCACTGTATTTGAAGGAACTGTTTGAACTGTTCAGCTGGGTTTGTGTCTTGGTGACTGATCCTGTCAAGACGTCTTGTAACATGATTATGACACTACACTACGATGTTTAGTACTGCTGACTGCAAACAGCACTTTAAGAATTGACATCTTACTGTTCACGCTCTTTAAAGTAATACAATTAATACACCCTTTAACTACAAGAGACACATATACAGAAAGCTAAGGCACCAAAATCCAGTCTTGTGTGGATTGAACGTGATTTATATTCCAGAGGTAAGTTTGTATACCATTATGATCTAAATACTTCAACACTGCTCAGGAGACGTAATTAATCAAAAGCATTTCCTTTTTCCTGGAACCTTTACACATGACGTTATGGTTACAGGCATCAAATTTGGATTACAGATTAACATCGGCATACTTTTTCAACATTTGTTTCGTTCACTTTTGACTGAAGCCCTTTTCACACATGAACTCCTGAGAATGTTCACACAATTCTAATTAGCCTTTTACACATGAACCGCGCAGCAGGAGATTCTCCAGTCAGACCCGTTCGCAGAGTTTTTGTGTCTGTCTAGAGAAAGTACCCGAACCCTAGTCCCAAGGCTTGGGACTGGAAAAATACTTTAAAAAATACTTTAAAAACCTTATTTGTATGGATTGAAGATAAATCAGTAAAAAATCGTATTTGCTAGAAATTCTAGCAGTAGCTTCAAGGGTATTATTTCCACAAGTTTATGCAGTAACAATACAACAATTTGGGTTGCATATTATAGTGTGAAAATCGTTGACATGAACTGATGTATGCTACTATCAATGGCATAATCAATGGCTAATATAACCAGTATAATTTGTTTACTAGACTGAGATATTAAGAAATTAAGTTACTGTTTCTTTTCCGAGCTGAAAATAAACCTACTGCTGCTCATTTTTCAGTCGGAAAACATTTCCATTAATTGGCACTCCATCAGCCAGGCCCCAGCTCATCAGCCTGCCAGACAAAAGGGTTAAACTCAACAAACACAAACCTTTTTACCCAGCTACTCAAAGGTGAAACACAGAACACAATCTTTCCAGCAGTTCATCTATAACTGCTGCACATCTGCATGGGTTCATCTAGCACAGCAGGTCAGTGTCAATGCACCTGGCATGCTCCCAGTTAACAGATGTTACAAGTTGCCCCACGCGCCTTGCTTTATGCTTTACGCACTAGTGGATACAGATGCGTGTCGCTATGGCAACATCGTTCATCTGCAAATCTCAACGGAAATGTATCTAAACCGTCCTTCAACCACCACCACCGACCCAATCAAACCTAATTATACCATATTGCTTTTCTTGTCCAACAATAAGGAAGGTTGCTGGGGGTGGGTGAGGGGGAGGCATTTAATGTAATTATTGAGATACTTCTTTCTCTGCATGGCGTGGCAAGAGTGAGATGCGCCGTGATGGACGCCGCTTGTCAAAATGCCTATTGATGAAGCGCAAAAACCCAATTTGCAGTCATAAGGCAACTACCTTCCAATTATGTTGGTGCAAGCGCATTCCTCAAGCCCAGCAACTCCAATCCTTCTCTCTTTTCTGAGTGGCTAGACCATTGCCCTTGGCAGACAGGTACCAAATGGGCTGCTCTCTGCATGCTGCCTTTAATGTTTTATTGATTTGCTTAGCATACACCCCGATTCAACTCACACACTCCAACGCTATTGCCCTTTGTACTCGCAGCCTGACCTGCCCCACATGAAAATTACGTTATTGAAATATGTTAAATGTGTCACCCCCCTTCCTTCTCCGCGAGAAAATATCTCACCTATTGATGGATCTTTCAGGGGCCAGCAGATTGGTAATATTAAATCCCCACCAGCTTAATGACTTCTATTACTCCGATTCCATCACCCCCTCAACCAATCAATCATATGAACTAGGTAACATATCAAAGCCATGAATAAAATCAAAAGGGGATTAGAAGATATATTTTCCAATTTTCATGTCAGATACAAAAAGAAGTATGAAAAGTGGGTGAGATGGGGTGCTCGGGAGTAAATCGGCATTCCACGGAGAAAGACGTATAAAACAAATATTTTAAAGGGAGTTGCGAAATTAACGAACAAAGAAAGTGTCAGCAACACGACGAAAGAATGCAGCTCCTCCCGAGTCTCCACTTTTCTCATCTCACTTAATAAGAGAGCTCACAATCATCATTCAGTTGACTACAGGGGATCCAATTACCTCCATCTGAAGATGGTATCAGCGAGCTACAGAACCACACAAATATTTCTTTCTCAATCCCATTATAAGTAAGAACAATGATTACATCTAACTTTTCTTTTGACCTGTGAGCTGAGGGACAGACAATAACCCTGAGAACTCATGCCTGTTAAGCAGAGGATGCTAGCATGAATGGTAAAAAGCATTTACATGTATTTGTGTGTGTGTGTGTGTGTGTGTGTGTGTGCGCCTTGGTATGTCCACGCTCACATGTTAATGATGAATATGTGTCTGCCATGTCTGCGGACTCCCCGAGCAGAGGAAGGGACCCTCAGACAGAATACACAACAGGGACGGACACAGCTTATTCCTAGACAATGTCAATAGCTCAAGGGTAAAATCATTTGTCACCGCAGCGAAATCCCTCTAAATGTATACATTTATTATTGTCGCACTTTAATTGATCGCAGGGCGCCAAGAGAAATACCAAGGGTCTGTAATACTCGCCTATCTCATTTACAAATCACACTTCACAAAGCTTCAAGGACAAGTGGCGCTCCTCGAAGAGCAGAAGGGGAAGAAATATCGGTTTCAGGCTCTCAATATGAAGTTGCACATTAATCTGGTTGTCCTATGTTCAGCAGTAAGTTGTATTACAGAGCACCTAAGAAAAGGTTAATAAGTTCTAACATGATCTTTAATGCTACGTATTTGCTTTTACATTAAAATGTTTCTTTAATGAAAAATACCAATGCGGCATCTGACCTTATTATGTATCTTTTTGCAACATGTTTACATTTACTTACATTTGAGATCATTTAATTAAAATTTTCATATAGATAATTTTACATCTCTACATAATCACTTTAGATTTCTGTTTTCCATCAGTGATGCAGTCAAGAAAAAGTGATACATTTTCTAAAGTTCAGTACCTAAATATTATGATATGGGAAAGTTTCTGAATATAGCAACCCCTAGTGGTAGTTAAGAGACATCATGTCTGTATGTTTCAATCCACCTGTTTTGTCAATAAATTCAATCAATTCTTGAAATGAATAATGAAATTATTAAATTATTAAATTATTAAATGAAAACCTATCACAGCCCAATAACTAATGACTTGATGTATTGTCACTTTCCATCCCAGGTTCTCACAATCATCAGCTACTTCCTGCACAGGATAAGGGCCCCATTGTAAGAGGCTTCCATCAATCGCCTCAGCGCTGCAGGGGTTAACTGCTCTAACTTTATACTACGAGACAGCTGCGCTGTTTTCGCTGTTACTATATCTGTCCACATAGGAAGCTATCAATTGTGAAAGACCAACACCACTCCTACACCCACCAATACGAGCACATACAGACACACACACACATGCACAAACCGTGCAGTCTATTCTCAAAGGGACCACCCAGGTACAAGGAGCAATTACAACAACTTTGGGTTACATCAACATTCTCAACCTCCAGTAATAGATCATCTCTATAGTTGGCTTATTAAAGCCTGTTTCATATGGTAACATCCAACAAATTATATTTCATCCACTTTCCTGCAAGTCCTGATTTATGACTGGAGGCTGTGTCCTTAAACCAGCAGAACTAAACAGGCAACTTATCCATTTATTTGGCGTCATTTCAGCTCGTATTTCCCCCCTCACTTGCATTCCAAGAAATTATTGTCATATCTAAACATCGCTGCAATTATCTCTCCCATTTGGCTGCGCTGGTAATGTCTGTATAAAGCAATAATGTGTCTGACATGCAACGTGTATGCCGACATCTGTTCACAAACCACGCAGCGCCCCCTCGATATTCGCTCCCTATTGTGATCATTTTCAATTGATTCTTTATGAGTCATTTCAAAGCTAATGGGTTGTGAGCGGCGCGGTGAAGAGAGGACCTTTGAGAGAAGGTTCCCAGACTGACAGAGGGATCAGAGATGAGTCGAACGCACGCAGAAAAGCAAGGGGGTGAAGGCAGAACAAAGTAATCAACAATCTGCTGAAATTTGTGCATAAAAGACCACAATCACACAGCTCTCATCCATGATTATATTCTAAAGTGCCAATTATGTCGCGTCAGAAAACTACAGCGAGAGGTTGACACTCTACAATAAAGCAAATAATTTCCAGTTGGAGGGACTGAAAAACGTTAATATGAGGGGTGGAAGATGGGGTGAGGAGGATCTCGGTTAAAGGAAGTAGCTAATAACGTTTAATGGTGCGTATCAGGAAGCCACAGTATGCAGGGAAAACACAGCTGGCTTCATTTTGTAAACTATTTGATATACACATCTATCCCGCTCACAATTATCAGCTGTTCTCAGGCCACTGGGGACAGTTTAGGAACTCCAATCAGGGACATTTTCTCCCCATGCACTCTTCAATTGTCAAGGAAAAGACATTAATATAATACCAGTGGACTGGCCAGTTGTGCCCTGATGATTACGGACACCTAATGGATATTTGTTTTGATAAGAAGCCGTTATATATTATATTTAAGTTATGTTTTGTTTGTATTTAGCCGAAATTGTTTGGGATCAGTGTTTATTGGCTACATGGCTACAAAGTTTTCCATTCAGTTATTTTAGGGGCAGCAGTGAAAAGATAAAAAGGGAACCAAATGGTTCGCCATCAGCAGAGACCAACAATTCATGTTTTGTAAAAAGAGTAGGCCTACATACAATTAACATTTTATAAAGAGAATAATATCAGGAAAACAACACCTTTGTTATAAATAAGAATTGTATTATTTAAACATTTGTTGACTCTCGAATAAAATCACCTGCATTATTAACATATAACTTGAATAGGCCCTATAAAGGCCGCTGAAAGGAAGTTCAAAACTCGTATATCTGTGCCAAAATCAGTGGAATGACATAAAATAAGGAGGCTACTAAGGGGCTTTCATTTTCTTACTGATAAGACATAAACTGTACATTAATTCATTAAAATAACATAATAATAATAGGCCACAGTACCTCAGGTTCTTCAGTGGAGGAGCACTTCACATTTTCTCTCCCATACAGTGCACCCTGTAGGGCACTTCACCATTTTGTGTTCATTGAAAGGGCACTCATCATGGAATCATGTTTTCCCACACATGGGGGCACACTAGAGGGCACTAATTATGTTTTTTCTTCAATGAAAAGACACCCAGTACTGCACGTCAGGATGTTAAGACCCTAACTAGAATGACACCCAGACAGAACCCACTGCTCACCCCATTACAACTCACAGGGCATTGCATAATATCTTCCTCATTTAAAGGGCACTTTATCATGGTTTTAGGGTAACATCTCAATTCCTTCCACTGCAAGGGCACCCATGAGGGCACTTCATTCCAGATTGTCACATATAGAGGCACTCTAATGGGCACTTTGTCCTGATTTACCCATAACTAAGGCAACAGTACAGAAATTCTGTATGTGGACGATTAAAGTTAGTTTTGTTTCCAATAAAGAAGTTTGAAAATAAAGAAAACATACATGATTTCTGCAATATCATTTTTTATACAAGAAACTAAGGAAAATTCAAATTCTGTCTGACTTAGTTCATATAAAGACCAATGTTCTTCTAAAAAAGGAGGTAATACTCTCAAACATCCCTCCAAAATAGCTTACAGCTTACAGACATGCAGTCTTAGATTTTTTTTTCTTCAATCAAACAAAACAACTTGAGATGAAATGACTTACAAGTATATACAAAATAAGTTTTGTTTTGACGTAATGTTTTGTGAAGACCAGGGACAATCTGAGTTATTGTGTTGATGTCCCTACACACTTTTTTTCTACAGGAAGTCTGCACATGTCTTTAAAACATAAAACGTAATTGCCTAGTTTCAAAACTTCAGAACCTTTGTGTTTTTAGCGGTTGAGAGTTCAACTTCCTCACTCACAAGGGTCAAATAATTGTCAGTGTCACAGGCAGATTTAGAGAGTGAAGCACCGGAAGATAAAACCCACTGGAGGGGACAAAGCTATATTCTCTGGCTGGTAGGATTTACACTGTACTGCATTGAGGATAAGCCCATCATTAAATCATTATGATTGCAACTCTTGACTCCTGAGGTTTTATTTCTTCCTTCTTTTTTTTTATACCCACCGCAGAGTGCGATGAGAGTATCCTGCAGTTCAAAAACAGTATGTTTTCTAACAAGCCACTTGCATTCGATGGGCTGGATTTAAACTATTAAGTTCTTGTGGTTTCCTGATCCCATTATAAATATTTGAAGGGAAGTATTTATCATTCAGATACTGTATATCAGCACTGATGGATTTCCTGTGCAAGCAAAGGTCAGTGATTTAGATGTATAAACATGCGAGTGGGAAACCCTCTGTGCCTTGACCTAAGAGTCCGGGCAGTAATGACAAACATGTATGTGGCAACATTAGTATGGCTGTGAATCTTGTTAGTCTGGACTCAGGTGTTACAGATGATGGTGGAGGTTTGTGAAAAGGCTCATCATACTGAAAATAAGCCCCCGCATGATGCCTTGAGTCCTTCTTTCTCCCCTCTCGCTTTCCCACCAGCTCCGAAGCAGCCTAAACAAGCGCTGCGGTGCCGAGGCTCGCCACTGGTAACGCCAAGTGTTTATCGCACCGCGCAATGTGCAGGTGACAGTGATTATCAGCAGATGACAGTGGCAGTCCCCAATGTGGACCAGATGGCGATACAAGGGTCACGCATGTACAGCTGCAGCGGAGGAGGAGGCGAGGAACAGGGTAGAAAAGACCAAGATAAAGGTGGAGGAAAAGTGCAAAAACATTAGGGAACAAAGCATGCTCCCCGTGTCGTGGGGTAAAAACCACAAAATGGGAGGCTCATTTTGAAGCTGTGAAAAGTCAAAAGAAGTAGGAAACTGCATGTAATGCTTGGGGCAGCATGATGCAGATCACACTGGCTGCTCTGCAAGAGTTTCCTGTTGTAAACTTGCCAGCCTCCCGTTGATGACATGTGCCCTGCATGCCACGTTAGCTCTCAAAGCCTGTGCACACGGTGTGTAAACTCCACTCTGGGGTTAAATACTTTGCATATACAATCGCACATGCAAAAGCACTGCAGCGATAGTCATGGCCACTGAGGCAGACATGTCATCAAAACCCCACAAAGTGGTGTTCACTGTTTGAAGTCAGTCAGTGGGGGGGTGTAAGGCAGTGAAAGGTACATTAACAGTTGCTAATATTATACTGAAGTCACAGATAACAGGATGTGGGTTTGATTCTCTTTCCTTTCAGTTTATTTATGTTTGCTCTTAGTTTCCTCTATAGCTAATTTGACTCTAAGGCCCAATCCCATTTCACCCCTTGGCCCCTTCGAAGGTTATCTTGCCCCTTGAAACGGAGTCACAAGGGGTAGTGCTTGAAATCTTCCCCTACGAATTGGGACAGCCCTTCAAGAAGCCGTTACATCATCGGTAGTCGTCGCGAAAACCTGACACGTCATCAGTAGTCGATGCGAAAATACGGGTTTATCGTTCCAAAAGGATCGCTAGAATGCTAGCGCTCGCAATATTTTTTTTTTAAGGTTGTTGTGAAAAAAGTGACCATAATACATTGAAATGATATTAAACAAAAATATTACCCTCCAAATATATCCCTCCACCAAATCCATCCATCCAGTAGTTTTTGTCTAATGCCGCAAACTAAGAGACAAACAAACTAGAAAGCACTCACTAGAGTTCCTACCTCCGCCAAGGTCAAATAGTCTCCTTATGAACCAACATTTAAATTCACTGGAGATTTTTAATTGGATCTGTGACAATTTGCACACACACATAGATCAGTCCCCTAAACATGCCTGTTTTTTATTTTTCATAAGGATGCATGGATTATTCTCACAATTTAAAAAAAAGTGAAAAAAGGAATCTCAACTGCCCTTTAGTCCAGTTCTGATTAAATGGTGATTCATGGAATGTAACAAGTAAATGTGCAACATCCAAAGTTGAAGGATCCATTTTGTGATGAAACCCTCAACTGAGAGCTCAAATACACAAAATAATGACAAAGTGACAAAGCCCACACAAGCCACTTACAGGCAACAGGTTAAACTGCTCACACCTTCAATTTATTCATCTTCATTCGATAAACTCAGGAGTAAATATAACAGAATTTAACAACACAAGGCTAAAGTGTTACAATAACAAACACACGACTTTAAGTGTCTAACACCAAAACTGTATCTCTTCCATCACTTCACATGGAACCCTACACCAAATAAAAAAATGTGATACTGTGACTGTTCTTTCCAGGATCAGGTGTCTTGTTAAATGCCACTCGGAAACCCCCATTAGTTCATTTCCCTCCTGGTTAATTAACATCTGCTCCTGACCTTTCCGACGAATAGGTGCAACTTTATCTTGAAAGTCAAGGTTACGAAACTATGTATCAAAGCAGATTGATTACTGATCAGTGGACTGAGGGAGAGAAGCCTCGGCTAACTGCTCCAACTGCAGTCACCCAGGTGAGGGTCAGTGGTTGAGAAAACAAATATATGCAACATATCAAAGAAGAGGCAAAGATTGGATTGATTTGGATCTTCCTCTTTTCAACATTTGACCATAAGGTCTCTGAAAACAAGGATTGTTCACTAATACGTCCCCAGCCTTTTAGGGACCATATATAATGTATATTAATATATTTACTTGACACACTGTACATAATAATGACCATAAAAATGAATTTATGCGGTCTTAAAAGAGATCAGTCCGGTTTAACCATGTCACTGTCACTGCCCACATACTTCCATGTGTCCTTTACGTTGGCGTGTTGTTTAGCAATGCATCCACTAGAAGCCAATGCAGAGGTCGAGACGACAACAAACACAGCAAGGGTTGAGGAGGTTGTGATGATGTAAGAAAGAAAGAGGCAAGAGCAGCCATGTATTAAAAGGGTGAGGTAACATCATATAGACGCATGTAGTTTCTTACTCACTAGCAAAGTCTCTTCCATAAAAGTTCCCGGCATACTTAATTTTGTCTTTATGTCCTTTGGTCGTGTCACTAGAACTATTGGCTACACTGCCCCCCAGGATTTCCAGTGGTACTGCAAGGCTCTGTCTATATCCAACATATCCAACATTATCCAACATATCCAATGTTGAGCATAAACACCCTCAGCTGTGTTTAAAGGCATTTTTTACCCTTGCAAGTCTGGACCAAGGCCTGAACCAAGGTTGTTACAATGTATACATTTGATCTACTACAAGACACTAATTGGAATGTGCCAAATGAACATAGTGTTTACACAGTATATCAGCAGAGGTGGAGACAGCAATATATCCTGTGAACTGGATTTTGGTCTGTTGGTCCAGACAATGGTCCAAGGCACCTTTCACACCTGTTATTTTAAGCTGAAAAGACTTTTAAACTTCATATGAACAGAATTATATTTATGTAAAAATTGACTTTTCAAAACAAAATCACTCTCCATGTATTAAAAATCAACGCTTTGCACTTATACCTTTTCTCAGTGTAATGCTTTTGAATCTATACGCAGTGTTGGCCAGTGTTTATAGGGGCATTATCATTGAGTAAAATGGGAACATCATGAAGGAGCACAGGGGGCTGTAAAATAAACTGTAAAATAAACTGTAAAATAAACTGTAAAATAAACTGTAAAATTGGCTTGTTCTACAGCCATTGTGATGCAGAAGAGCTCTCATCAGTCTAATGAACTCCAGTAGATCGTGAGGTTACATATCCACTCCCATGCTGCACTGTTAGTGCAACTCTGTTAGTGCAGCATGGGCAGTGTAGTGTGCAGTGTATGTTGTGAACCTTTAAGATTTTGTGATTATATACATGTTGTCATGGACATCCTGGCCTTTTCATGACTATGTTAAAGGGGCAGTCCTGATTATAGACGTAAAGATCACAAGAGGTGCTAATGTCACATTGTCCCACCGGCAGCTCATGGTGAGCATCATTGCCATAGTTGTTATTTTGAATGAAGCTTCAGACTCAATAACACTGGTCTGATGCTTTTGGCTGAATTCGAAGAACAGTAAAAGTTCTCTTCATTCTACCTTGCTATGGTAAGCCATATTGTCAAATCAGTTAATTTATTCTAATGTCAAACTGGACTCAAACAAACCCTGAACATGATCTCACTGGATCCTAGAGATGTTAATATTGGAAGTTATTTGTTTTATTTATAGATGTAAATAACCAGCAATGGTGACTTTGCGGCCATTTACCAACCCTTTGTTGACACGTCCTGTCGTTCTTATCACCATGTGGGAAATGTTGTGCTCTGATGTGAATGTTTTTTTCTAACTCGGTTGCTCATAATTACAGCATAAACAGTATGACATGAATGCCCCATGTTGAAAGATGTAATCAAGTTGAAGTATGGGAAATGTTGGCTTGAGTGTTTTTGGAGCTTGACCCAGTCTGAGGATTAAAAGTCAGAATATCTTTGTTTTTGTTTCACTGATTGTGTCCATTTGTTTTTAATCTGTCTGTCTCAAGGCCCCTGCTTCTTACAAGTGCAATACTTAATGCTTTAACGGCAAGAGACGTGCTTATATTAACATTTGGCTCATAGGTCCACATATTAGCTTTTCAGGCACTGTCAAACTAATTGCATGGTCATCAGTGGATGATTTTTTGTGGTGTTTTTTTTACATCAAATTTACTCCCTTATCATATGATTCTGCTATTATTTTGTCCGGGCTTTAAACGCCACGCTTCCTAGTGAAGCACCGCACTCACGCGTGTGTGTGACCCAGAGTAGCCCTCCCCTCCACACGCTCAACATGAGAATAAACAGTGATGTATGAAGCACGCTGCGTCTTCATCATCCCTACGAGTTGCTTTAAAAGCAGGACTCTGATCCCTATTCATTACGTCAAAGTGTGGAGGAGACGTTTCTATTACCACACCAGATGTCCAAATCAGCCGTGTTGTTTCAGTGCTTACTGTGGCCAGCCTCCCCGGTCCCACCGTTTATTTACACTGGGGAGCTCTGGCGGCCGGGGGGGGAGTCCTGACTAATTGTGAGCAGCTGTAATATCACAGGGCCATCATTAAGAGGGCAACGGCTTTGCACACGCATTCATAATCCAGCCTGAAATGGAATAGCTGCAACGTCCGCCGACCGCTACTGAATTACCAAATTGTTAGTGTGGCCTAAATTTTACGCTCTTGTTTATGAAAGACTAAACCGCTCAACGTGATTAGCACCCGCAACGGTGTGACATTTCTCCAGAGAGGTGGTCATGAGTGAGGGGGGGCTCGAACTGCACCACTAGAGGGATGGACAAGTGCAGAGTATGGAAGTAGGCTACAGTTCTCGAACTGTGTGTAGACTGATTACATTACTAGTGATGGAGGCCACAACAGGTGGTTGAAAACCAAACTCGAGTAGTTTAATGTCATTTTACTTCCAAAATCTAAAATATATGTCCAATTTGAACCAGAGAATCGTTTCTCATCTACCTACTTTTTCCACTAAAGTATTTCTGTCTGTATGTGGAATGCATGTGAAGGTGGCTGGTGAGGTGATCGATGTGTCTCAGACCTTCCTGACAGCATCTTTGACCAGCAGGTCCTCCGTATGGTCCGGTCAGTAGTAGATTGCAAGAACAACCCCCTCCACTGTGAATTAGAAATTCCCCCCTCAGGTCGTAGATTTAGAGTACCCTGGTTCAGGTGAGATAGGAGTAAAAACTATTTTGTTCCCTGTGCAATACATTTTCTAGACTTGCACATGTAATTGTAACTTTAGTTTCACTTTATCTTGAAAGTCATTTAGCATTTTATTTCTGCCTTTTAGACATACGGCATTTCAGGGATCATTTATGTACCTTTTTTATGCATCTTTGTGTTTGTGTGTCTGGTGCACCTCACTGTAAGCCAAGTTTCCCATCTGGGATAATAAAGTCAACTTGAACATAGCTCATGATCCAAACTGCAGGTTATCATCACTGCCACACCATTTTGACAATTACATAATTTTTATTTCATCATAACAGACAGGCAAAGACATTCACATGATTCATGTGATGCATATGCCAATCTCCGTCATGGCAGCAACATTCTTAGAATCAATTTGTCTTAAAAAAAAAGTATGTAGCCATGGTGGTGGCTGGGAGAGAACCTCCACCTGTACCAGAGGATCAATCAGCGCAGGTGAGAGCTGTTAGCTGGTTGATCCTCAGGTTTAAAAGGCAGCAGCGGCGCTGCCAGAGGGGGACACACGAGAGACAGAGCCGTGCTGAGCTGTAAAGCTATACGCCAGCAGACGCTGGCAAGTTAAGTTACGTGTTTTGTGAGTTTATGTTTGATTTAATAAAGATGCTGAAAAGCAACTGTTTCATGTCTGGCTGTGTGTGGGAGACCCCGGTGGCATCGTCATATACCACAAAGCACAACATTAATTTTGTTAATGCAATGCTGAATTGCAGAGCTTTTATTTAAAAAAGTTGTGAACTGAAGAATTTGTCAATTGATTAACGTCTTAACATGCATTTAACAACATTAACATCAGTGGGGGCTGGTGATAACATTTATTAGGGGGGGTGTTTTATTAATTTTTTTGGGGGGGCCAAACTGAAGCCAGACTCTACAAAAACAACAGCCTTCATCGAGCTGCTGAGCAATGCTAAGCCTGCCAAAAAATGTAGCCTCATTGTGTCTAAGTGATTGTGGCAACTTTCATGCCTCTTGCATTTTTCAAAGAGATGTTTTAGGTCTTGCACGCCCATCATTGTCCACCGTACCTCCGTGCCGACACTTTGAAACAGCAAACAGGTGAAGCAGTAAAATACATTACTACACCCCATGCATTTAGTCAACTCTGTTTCTCATAACAAGAGGTGGAGAAGCCCAGTTGTAAGCTCGTCCTCGATCACTTGCCGGCTCCTGAATCTGTAAATCAGGTTGGTCCAGACTAAGCTCCTTTTTCCTTTTTTTTTTTCTTGTGAAAGGTTGTTTTTGTAAAGAAATCCCCGGATTTGCCGCAGTTCCACTTGAAGTCTCCATATCTTTACCGGTCAGCTCGCAGCGGAAGTAACTCAGTGACGGCAGATGTTCCTGAGACGGCGTCGAGGGTTGACCAAACACATTAGATCAAAAAAAGGTAAATCAATACCTATTCGCTCTTAATAAAGGTGGGGGTGTATGCAGAAAGCTGTGTCCCTTGTAAAATCTGCAACAACCAATTAAAGAGGGGCCTCAGGTACCATGGTTGCCAGAGCTTTAAGGACCCCCATTCACTTTCACACCAGGAAGTATTTGTATTTAGACAGAAATCAACCAAATACAATTTGAAAACAACTTATTTTGAATGCCCACAGGTGCTTATGGTCTACAAGGAGCATTGCATGAGTAACCATTATTATCTAATTAAATTATGTTTACCATTTTTATACAGGCTTTTTTTTCTCAGGATGTTTGAGGGGGCGGCGCCCCAGTGCCTCATATTAACCAGCCGCCACTGATTAACACCAGTTAAGTAAATCATTCAAACTTATATATAAACCACACACATGAACAGTAATTAGGCAAATTCTGTTTCTTTTTATGTAAACAATTTACTTTAAAATATTCATTGCGGATAAACCAGGGAGGATGAACACAACTTCACTCATAGAACGTTAATTAAAAAGCTCAGCCCACAAACAATAAAAAGTGACAGTATATTATAGAAGTGTTTGAGGAGTAGGAATAATTCTGAAGTAGCACCAGAGCATTAACACAGGAAAAGAGGACAGCCTATTGCAAAAAGGAAGGTGTAGAACTGGCACTGTGTGAGTCCAGTTAAAAATGCATTCACCAAAAAATTTAATTAGATCAATTTCAATCTAACATGTACAATTGTAATATAGATATCCAAAAATGGCGATGTCCATTGTGTAAAGAGAATAGAATAACCTGGAAGTCCCCACCTTGGTCCAGCTCCTGGAATTCCGGCTGTTTAAAGAACAAACCTGAAAACAGAAATGAAATATAGACAAATAATGTCACCATAACCTCAATTAATTCACTAATGTTGTCTCAAGCATTGGCAGAGTGCTTTAGGTGCCCTGTTTTGTCATATCTCCCGTTGTTGATATTTGAATTCGTCAGTGCATGTTGGGACTCCCAAATGTTTTCATAATCTGGTTTTATTATAAGCAACACTGGCCAATGTTGAAAAATGAAGTCAAAAAAGACAACAACGCAGCCACTGCGGCCATCCGGCTCTGCAGACCAGACCGAAGTGGACCACACACAGTGTTTCAGTAAAGCTTTGCATAAAGGAGATATTAGAATACAAGCAAACGGCAAACAAGCCCCCCACCCCGCTACTCAGCGTGCTTTCTCTGCATGTTTTGATTCCTCTAAACAACGCTGTCACTGCAATAGCATGATTGCAAACGCTTCTTTCGAATATGGGTTTTTGGTATTGTATGCAGACAAAAAGAAACAAAGTTTGGTTTGTAGAACATTAGCAGATACACATCCTGTGTTTCAAAGTGTGTTTTGTGAGTGCAGTCTGTGTTTGTGTGTGAGAGAGTGGAAAATGAGACAGTACGGCGGACACATAAAAGGTTTCAATTTCATAATATAAATATTTAGAAAGACTTATTTGGCAGGGCGGCATAGTGAGCACTAATGCCTCACAGCAAGAAGGTGCTGTGTTTGAACCTGTAGTTTGCATGTTCTCCCCCTGCGCAGGGTTCCTTTGGGTACTTTTACTTCTTGCCACTAGACATGTTAGCTATGTAATAGCCTCGCCAACTGTCGGCTAGGACCCTCAAAAGATAAGTGGAGGGATTAACCTATTTAATGTGTTAGTGTGTAAGATTTATGTGAAAGGGATCGATTTATGTGAAAGGGATCTATTTGCAGAAATTTTATATAAAATAACCCTAAGGATGTTTTCACTCATGTGTAATCATCTAAATTATACAAATTGTTGTTTTCTTTACCCTAGAATGAGCCCTGTATTTTTAATTAGTATTTATTCACATCGGGAGCGGGTCCTCTCTACGGAGGCCGCCATGTTTTTTTTGTACAGTAGCCCAGGTTAGAAAAACTAAACTAAACAGTTTTTAATTACAACCGAAGGCTACCACAGGTTCTCCTTCATGTTTGGAAGGGGAGGGTGGGGTGAGGGGTATTCAGCTGCAACATGCTACTTCACCACTAGATGTCACTAAATTCTACACACTGAACCTTTAAAGCAAATGCTGCAAATAAAGACTACCTCAACACTTTTATGTTTTCATTTGGAAACACATCAGTTCTGCTATGGATACACTTGGTGTTCACATTGCTCTTGAATTTTAGAGTAGCTATAACAGAGAAGTTTGTAAATATCTTAGTTTGAAAGCTCCAGGGCGGCGTTTTTGTAAGAAACAATCATGTAGACACTCACAACCGCTTGCTGATTTGGTCTTTTAGGTCACGATGTAGCCTTCGCTGATTCATCAGGCTTCTATCACATGACCCCCTCTGGAAGAAAATTAGCTTTGGTTCTAGTGTAGAACACATGAATAATCAATTACAAGCTTTGATGACATCTCATGTGCAGTTAAATTCTGCTATTGTTTGAGCAATCTACAACCAAATGCTACCTGCTTACACCAGCACACACATTGTGTGTGAGTGGTCACATGATTGCAGGTATGTTGGTATGGACAGGGAAATCCAAACTGGTATGAAGTCTAAACTCTTGCGTGTACAGAGATTGTTTTAGATCAAAAATGCTGTTATGTAAGTAATATGGATGTAGCCAAAGATAGACGACATTATAGCTCCCTAAAAGTGAACTCAAATCATCTTGATAGAGCCCCTGGTGGCTGACTGGCTTTTCACCTACTTTTTTTATTTAATGCCATAAAAATTGGATGAAATGTCATGATTGACAGTTGAAAGTGACTTGTGATTAGTTAAGTGTGTGCATCAGTGAGACCACGGCTCTACAATCACTACTGTGCAGACTCTGGCTCCAAATTTAAGTCAAAAGCGCAAGATGGCAGCACCTGTATCCAGGATATTTAAGCTTAATTTTTGTACCATGGGAGAAAGTGAAGATGTGTTGTCCATCTTTATACATGATCTATAGATTAAAACTATATAGAAACTCATAAATAAACTAAGTCATGTAATTGTTCTAATCTGATGCTTGAGTCAGTCTAAAAATTACAAGAGTTTCATTTCTAGTGTTTCCTGTCCACATTTGTGTGATCCTCCCAAATAACCTCAGAGGAATCACCTCTCTTAAGATATCTGCCTCTTCTGTTTATACTGAGGGTTTATGCGGCCAGACATATAGGTTTATTTCAAGAGCTCCCTTCTCCATTTTCATGAGAGCATATGCAGATTATCATCTCTATCAGCGCCCTGATCTCAAATCAGCCCCCCTCATCACCGGAGCTTAGTTTAGAAGACACAGCATCAATATTAGATGACAATCATGGGAAGAGGTCACTCATATAAGCTCATAGGTTCCCACCCTCCCCCCAGCACATTGTTCACAGCTGAGTCTGAGAGATGCACGCAACATGAGAGGACACGATTCATGACAGATGACCTGTACGCCCAGGACACTGAACGAGAAACACAGACACATTCAATTAAATTACATTCAGTCTATTCACTATAACACAATAGACTGGTAGTACATTACAATGGCAAAACTGATCCCTAATACCACAATGAGGAATTATTTATATTGAAGGTATCTAATATATTGACTGTCCACAATTAAAATGATTCTCCTTAGCAGTGTTATTTAGTTTTATTGTTATTTTATTGTTGTTTTAGCTTGTTGTAAAGCACATTGTTAAGAAAAGGATTATTATTTGTACTATTACTATTATTTTAAAATCCTTCGCTATCTTTAATTTGATATTTCAGTAGCCTCATTCATATACCATTTGGTACACAGGACCTACACCCCAGTATATTTCAATAACACTTCTTAATAAATATTTAGGTCAAGCAAAGAGTAATTATTCGATATAGACCACTTTTTCAATGTTGTTCAGAAAAGTAAACTAATGATGGCTTGAAAGAAATGGTTGAGTTGTCCGTCAACACAATTTTTATGTCAATCCAATCAATAGTTGTCAGGATATCTCATTCAATACTATAATTGTGAATGCTATGATGGCACTGAATGAAAGGTCAAGGGATCACATTGAGCAAGTCACAAGCACTAATTCTTTATGCTCATGCATGACAAATTGTGATTTGTGAACATGTGCTATACAAATACAGTTTGATTGATTAATTGATAGAGCTAAGAGCTCATATTTCACAACAACAACATCCTTTACATGTATCTGTGTTGCTAAAATGTGTGTAACTAAGGGGAAAATAACATGGTTTACCCGTGTTTGTAATATCCTAAGAGGTGAAGTGGGCCTCTGGGGATTTGCCAAAATATTTCAGGGGAGGCTCATGGGAGTAACAAAATATGAAATGAGTTATTAAAGAGCAATCACGTAGAACAGCCTTGATATGGGTTTGGTTAAAGAAATCCGAGACAATAAGAATTGGGGAATTTAACAGATTTTTCAAATTCCCACCAAGTCAGAAAGTCATAAATGCCTTAGGAGAAAAAAATTGTATGTGTTTGGTCAGTTATGTCAAACAGCAATGAAAGGTTATCTTTGCTCAACTGTTTGGTATTGATGGGATCATAGTAGTAAATAAATGAGTTACTCATCAAAAGGTCTTTCTGAATGCTACTGTAGAGATGGTTGTACCAACTTTCAAGGTCACTGAAGTTTTTCAAAATAAAAGCTGTGAAACAACTGCATAAAAAGAACCACTTTAGTGCTGCAAAGATATTGAACAAAACCAAGACCACCAGCTCTCTCATCGGATCACCGGCGTCATGTCTTGTGGAGTAAAGGATCTTGGACAAAATCTTCACTCAAAATGATGACAAGTAGGTACTGAGGTATGATACAAGTAATGAGAACTTTACCAGTGGACTGCTAGTAGTAAGCTGCCTTTCATCCTCATCATCTAACAATGAGCTGTGGTTGTGCTATGACAGAGACCATCCATCACATTGCCTGCTATTTTTTTTATTTAATTTTTTTATCTAATTCAGTGTGAGAAAAACGTTGTAGGCATATTAAAATGAGGTACCCCTGTATAGTTTTATTCTCATCCCATAATGATTCTAGCAGAGGCCGGTAACATTATTTGCATATAAATATCAATTGACCCTGTGTTTACTATTTCTGACAGAAATAAAAATACTGCATTATTCAAACCTCAGCTATAAGAGGGGAAGGGATAAAAGAAAAAGAAAGATAAAGAGGAGAAGTTGATGAGATGAGAGGATCAGCACGTACACTGCAAAAAGATACATCTAAGTAAGGTAAAATATCTTAAATCATGGCTTTATGGTAGTTTTTTTACTTCATTTTTCAAAGCTTAATCATTTCAAGTATTATTTCCCTTTTTATTGCAGTTGTGTTTTTATTGAGTTTTTGCAGTGTCCAGGAAAGTGCTACCATTATGTCCCTGTGCTGTTCAACACGAACTGACCTGATCACAGGTGGGGATACTTACCACAAGGGATAATGGTTCTTTGGTTCTTACTGTTCTTTCCTCTGTGGAGTATTCTAATCATTTATGCTATTGCCCATTGACATGGTTTTAAAGCAACCAAATGACAGGGAAATCAGCTCTGGAACAACCTCTGAACCCTGCATATGCCTACGTCTGTTTATATACTCTACATGGACAATTTTATGGTTGTCCATCAGAGCACAACCACTTTTGACTTTGATCATTACACCACCAGTTGCAGTTGACACTATAATGCCCACTGTTTAGTGGGATGGATGATCTTCAGTGTGACTTTGGCATTTATTTGTCCCTCTTCTCTCTCTACTTTCATTAGAGTAGTTATGCTTCTGTCTGTGTTCTCAGAACGCAACTACAAAGTGCTTCTGCTGGGTTCTCCAGAGGCACATCAAGGTCAGGCCAGGAGTTGAAGGGGCTGTGGGACAGTACTGTGTGCATATATGTGTGTGTGTGCATTGGGGCTGGGGGAGGTAGACGGTGAGAGGGACACCTCAGGACCCTGACGGCTCCGGTTGCCTGAGCCACGACCGCCGAGTTGGAGGAGGCTAGCCGCAGATCGATCATCGCGGAGCTGGATCCCTGCGATAGGGGGGCGATTGGATGCAGCGCGCTGGGACTGAATGACATAAGCCCAGACGTCTAAGTGTCCCATTAGCAAGACAGCCGCCCATGTCCTGGTGCCCCCACCCCCCCCGCCCCCCTTCGCCGAAGCTGGCATCATGGAAAACGGCTCAGGTGTTCCCCTCAATTGCTCGAGGACGTCTGCAACACAGAGGGCAGCAGCTGACAACGAGACAGCTACAACTCTCTGCATGTGGCACTTCTGATACTCCGAAGCAATTATATCTTTATGGCCTTCATAAATCACTTGAGGAAGCGGCAACCCAGACTGCATGTGTGTATGTGTGTTGTTGTTTACATACACGAGTATCTTCCCATTTGTGCGTTTGCATATGTTTAGAGGTAAATGGAGCAGGGGGTCGCCACGTGTGCGCTTTCCCCGCGTTCAACTCACAAGACGACACGCTGCGGTCAGAATGTTGCCAATGATTCCTAAACACATAAGAAATGATGACAAAACAAGGAGGCCACACACAGAGGCTGCTGTGACACACCGCCTGCTGGGCCCAAACACACAGGCAGAGCCAAGCTCAGTGGGTCTCTGGTGAAGTACGGGCCCGCATGTTTTATGACTCTTCCACCCGCTGCAAATAAGTATATTTACATGTCCTCAAAATGAGCGTCGGGGCTGGAATATGCTGCCCGCAGTGTCCATCAAACTCTTTGCCAGTCCCTGATTATAACGTAGTCACCAATATTGCGTCAAGCAGGGGATTTGTAACTGGTATTATAGTCTGTCAAAAACATGATCTTCATGTAATGGTGATGAAAACAGTGGAACAGTTGCTGAAGAGCTCATTTAAATGAGTCTAAATGATACTTCTCAAATGGAGAAAGTGAATCACATGGTGCTACAGATATTGTCCGGGTGTTTTGATGTCAAGATTTACAGAGGGGCTGAATGTGTGAACTCAAACGTCCCAGTCAGTTGCTCCAGAAATTTTATGGAACTTTTTCTGCCAGACCCCAAGTAAAACGTCCAGAAAATGTCCATGTGAGCCTACGTGAAAAAAGCACAGGAGTAAAATGTCTGGGAAATTCCCAGTGGGTGAGTGGCCATGTTGATGATGTTTCTAACGCGGCGGACGCCAAACTGGAAGAGAACAAATGTCTCCAGATGAAAATGAGGTGTCATAGACGTAGAAGACGCAGATGTCAACTTGGAAAGACGAGATTCGAGAGCTTTTGGCGATAAGGGCTGACATAAACTTCTATGTGCTGTGAACAAAAACACATGGATTCCACAGTGGAAATTAAACATGATTTACCCGGGTGTCAGTCCTCACCTGAATGTCCCCGACATTTTCCTCTTGGTGTTAATGTGTCTGACACGTAAAATGGATAAACTTGGTAACAATGTTTTTCTGGATTTCATGCCTGAAAACACCTTCTGTTAAAAGATACTGGGTCTCAGGAGAAGCCTTTTAGAGGATGTTGAATTCCAACTAGGAAAATAATCTGTTAAAAGCTTGCTACAATAACCTTTGTATTGCACTTCTTTGTATTGTTTCTACACAGGTTTTTTATTTGCTCTTGCTGTCAATTTATTCAGTTTCTACAATTGTTGTATAAAAGACACAACGTGGCCCAATTAACCTGTTGAGGGGAGTGTGGGGGGGCATGAGGAAAATAGGCTCAAGGGGCCAATCTTGACCCCTTCACCCCCCCATACTCAGTGCACTGTCACCTCCATGTTCTCATTAATACAGAATAGTAGATCACACATTCCACAGCTGTGACTTGAGCTGCAGCCTGCCACTGTGTTTCTTAAGTGCTGCCTGTAGATAAGTGTTCATTCTCTGTAGAGACTCAAGTTCTGTATTATTGTGAAGTTTAAGGCAAACTGTGAGTCTGAATCTTCTCCCCCCCCCCCCCCACACACACACACACACACGCACATTTAACTTTCTTTGCAGTTTGCCTTAAGTGTTGCAGATTCCTTTGCTAATTTGCCATTAATTACCAAAACCAAATGACATGAAGTGTTACTGGGTCGTCCTTGGGGGTCTGGAGTCCCAGGGCAGCTGGGTGCTTTATACATGATGACTGTTATTGCTATCTAGATGTTAGCAAGGGTCCCGTTCTCCTTTTCTTTTCTGCAGCATTGCATTGGGGAGGCATACAGTAACTGATAAGATCACAAAGGATCCCACGGTAATGTTGCAGCGCGAGGATGAAGAACAACGCGTGCATGCAGCCACGGACGTATTTGATTCCTCGTGTTAACGGAGATGTGAGTTACACAATGACGGCGTGGAGAATGAATCAGAACAGGAAATGCTCTCTTGCTAAGCCGTGCGTGTGGCCAAGAGAGATGGCCATAAACAAAGCTCCTCTTTGTGACTCCTCTTCACTCTCTAGTGCTCCTTCTCTCTCCCTCTCTTTCTCTCTCTCCTCATGTACAACTGTTTGTCCGGTGCTAAGAAGTCTCACACTTATCCAAACAGTCTTATCAATCTACTAATTAACTGCATTAAAGTCCTTATCAACCCATTTCTTAAAAAACGTCTCGCATCAGCGTCACTTTGAAGGGGCAATCACGTGCCTGAACAAATATGTGGACGTGGACATTTGAGGAAACAAAGTGAAAATAAATACTGTCTGCATCTGAATTATGTAAATAATAAATACGCCGCAGAGCATGAACTCTAAAACCTCTGAGCGACTGCAAACACAAAAATAGTCTCACAGAGCTCTGATCTTGAGAGCAGATGTTCAGGAAGTGACTCTTTTTGTCTTTTGGAGGTCCACAAATGACAAGAATACACTGTGGGAGGTTGTCATATTTCATCATTATCATATTACAGTATTTATGGAAGGTTTTTATCATAATTACAATTTTTCTTTGCATTAACATTTACTAATTCCACAAACATCTGTCTGTTTGTCTGTCTGTCTGTGGAGCACATATTTAGCGAATCGGTCATCTTATTGACTTCGCATTTGGCGTGTATATTGTTCGTGGCCAGAGGAAGTGCAGAGTCTAATTTAGTGTGATTTGGACGTTCAATATGAATACAATTTGTATAGACAGGCGACCAGCTCTGTAGCAGTCAGCGGGGGAGGTGTGCCTAAATTATCATGGGTGTCATGGGTGCTGATCTTCGTCATGGCAACAACATTCATAGAATTCGTTTTGTTGCATCTTCCTCAAGCTTAATTACAGACCTTTTTTTTTTTTTTTTAAGTTATGAACATTGGTCTGAAGATTGTGTCACTTGCTTAACAGACCTCTGAAATAGCCGACATGCAATGAATGAAAAAATAACAGCAGTTTGGTAATCATACAAACTTATATAGAACCCTCACACATTAACAGTAATAAAGCAAATTCTGTTTCATTTTATGGAAAACATGGATTATAACATCTTCACTACAGATAAACCAGGTAGAATGAACACAAAGTTTCCTAACTTCACTCTGCACTATAGATGGTTTATAAAAAGCTCTACACGCAACGTCCAGCACACAAACAATAAAAAATGGCAGTATATTGTAGAACTGTTTGAGGAGGACTCACTCATGACAAGGAGTAATTCTGAAGTAGTGCTGGAGCATTAACACAGGACAAGCAAAGGTTTAGAACGGGCACTGCTGTAGCGTGTAAAATGAAAAGAAAGGAAATAATCCATGGAGTGATTGCTGAGTTGATGTAGCTGCTGCTTAAAGTCAAACACACAGGAGAGAGAGAGACAGCAGTCGGCCTGGACAGAAAGATATAACATTGGCTCAATCCTCTTCCCACAGCGCTGGCCTAATGCATTCCCTCTCTCACTCACTGTAATTGCAATGCAATGATGTCAGCATGACAGGTGAGACTGAACGCGAGACAGCGTTGAATAAGCTGCCGTCGCAGTATCAAGAGCACAAAAACGTATCTGAGACACTCTATGGGGTGTCAATTTAATCATGCTTAAACCAGGTATCACCTTCCCGCATGATTCCACCATTGACAAAGAATCCTGCATACTGCGTTGCACAGAGCGGCGCTGCGGCCTCCCGCTCGATAAGGTATCTGTGACTGACACGCTCTCTGACGTGCACACATACGCACCCGTTGCTTCCCATGCAGTGAGCGACTGACGGACGGTGACGTGCTTGATGTGGCCAGGCTCTACGTCAGCCCGACCAGTGCACGTGAAGACGAGCTATAATTCAAGTTGAATTCGAATCAGAAAGAATCCAGACTAAACAAAAACAATTCAGTTAGATAAAAGAAAGAACAAAGTGCAAAGTACAAAGTGACCTATATGACTCACTTGTAATCTTGGATGTGCTTTGTGCTCTACCACCTGCTCTACCTGTAAAGTCAAGCTGAGTCATAGCAATGGGACCACCACCACACACACACACACACACACACACACACACACACACATACTCTTCACCCATCACTGGCCCCCAGCCCTCATACACTGTCTGCAGGCAAACAAGAAATAATTCATACGGCTTCCCACACGGGAGTGGGTGTCCTGTATCGGCCTGTCCGCTCCGCTGCCTGTCTGTTATCACCTGCAATTGAGGTAATCCACAGGACTATTATACTGCAGCTTATTGTACAGGGGAATATAGCTGCTGCTGCTGCTGCACCGCCACCACCTTGTCAACCCCCACCTCCTCCGTCACAGACAAACCATACTCCTGGAAAGCTGACACCCAGAAGGCCGACGCACTCTCAGCACACATTAACAGATATACTGTGTATGTGTTGAGTTAACTGCATATCTCATCTTAATAATTGTGTCATTTCAATCAAAATTAATCAGTATGATAAATGTATGTGAGTATAATGAAAAGGTGTTGAGACCTACATCAAAGCAGCAATACCACACTTTAAAATCATTCACAAAAAATATACTGTTCAGACTGACAGGTTCATATCAGTTTAAAAACTAAATATATAAAGATATTAAGACACCTAAAGACATTTGCTGTAAAATGTTTACAAAAAAACAGATGTAGTATCTGTCTATCTATCTATCTATCTATCTATCTATCTATCTATCTATCTATCTATCTATCTATCTATTTTACACACTGATGCATACATTTAATAATCCAGTGATATTTCATACACTCACATCTCTCCCATTGACTGAGTATAAATGAGCATTTAAAGGAGGTACTTATAAGTTTAGTACTGAAAGAATTGTACTGTATTATTACTTTGTAAATTCTGCTAACTTACTTAGTAAATTTTAAGTTTGAAGTAAGTTTGAATCTCCCAGTCAAACATGGTCATCATTGGAATGTAGAATATGCACATACATGCTGAGATATTGAAGCCTGGTGGATGCAAACTGAGATTAATTTGACAAAATCTGAATGTATGGATAACTGCATCAATGCTATTTATGTACCTGACGAAACAGAAAGGTAAATAAAGTATTTGCTATATTTTTTTTTTAATGCCAACAACAAATGAGTTAAAATAGAAATAATATAATAATAACAATAATCACGATATCAAGATATGCAAAAGTATGCTCTGCAAAAATCTGAAAATATTATTTAAAAATGAAGTAGTAACAGTCACTATCGGAATTAAAGAAGTATAAAACAGCATCAAATTGATAGTACATATATTAAAATTTAAATACATTAGATGCTTCCTTGTGAAATAAATAGACTCAATTATTATGGCTTTTATCTTTGGTCAAAATGTTAGTGTATCCTCAGATTTTTACCTGATAGTAAAATGATATGATCGGTTTCAGTGTGAAAGATCTGTTCATTTATTTGAAGAAAAAGAAGGTGACATACTTTTGATCTGCAATAAACAGCATTTGAGGGGTTTTAATAATTAAACACACTAAGTTGCAAACTCACACAAATACCCATGCTCCCACAGCCTCTCATGTTGCCACGGGGCCGGAGAGTGCATTGTACAGGGAATTGTCAACATTCCCATGATGAGCCTGCAGGCCCTGTGGTCCGGGGAGGTGTCGAGATGAGGTGGGGGCTGAAAATTGATTGTAAACGCTGAATTATTCAACCGAGCCCTCCGCCATTTGAGTGAGTTTCTTCGGTTACGTTCAGAAGAGCTTTCATAGCAAAACAGGAGAAGATTATCTTCCACAGGCCCCCGTGGAGGCCCCGAACGCCTCTCATTAACGGGACAAAGCATCTACAGCCCAGACACACTAACACACTGACACAAATTTACATGCGCACACATTCTGCCACACACATGTAGACATGATATCTCATATCTGTACACATGCACCGGCCAAGCTCCAACACATACAGAGCCGCTGCACAGGATTACAAAGGGTGGGGACGAACAAATGAGCGTGAAAGTGCTAAATGATCCTGTTTTTGAGTTTGTTTTTGAGCATAACAAGTCTCTCAACACTAATCCCCTACATAAAATGCTCATCAAAGTGTCGCTAGTTTGATATGCTCCATTCATTCGAGTGTAACTGAGAAGCCCCTTCACTCACTTGAACAGCCGATAGATTTTTTCCAAGAACAAAAACTGGAAGAAAAAAAGAAGAAAGAGAAAACAAGTGAGAGCTGCCAGTTAATCCTTGGCCTTAAGCTGTTAAAGTATCCTGTAATGTCTGTATTTACATATTCACTGGGTTTCCAGAGTGCCTTCTACATCTCGGTTCATTAAAAGCTGTAAAAAGAGATATGATGAACCCCGGCTGTCACTTCAAGGGTAACGTTTGCTCCTTTTATTTATCATTACAATCTTCCCCTCAATCACAGCCTGTGCTTCATTACAAATCAAATGAGCAGGGCCTCATAAAAGTAATTAAATGTAAAAGCTTCTGCTTTACAGTGTCGCGGACCTGTTAGTACAATTCAGCCAGACTCCAGTTACAGAAAATCCCACTGCCCCCCCTAAAATAAATCTGCCTGATCACATGAAATAGGGACAGGGAGGGGGGGTGCAGGCAAAAAAACGCACTCAGCATGAAACGGAATGAGATATGACAGCACAACTACAGGAAACTCTAGCTCGGCGATGCGGGCCCTGCCTATCATTAAATGACTCGCTGAAATTTTAATTCTCTGATCACATTAAGTGCTTTGGGAAGACAACAAACTCTGCGGCAGATCTTGGCGGTGTCATCTCGTCGTGAAGAGGGATATAAGGTCCTTTGGCATTAGGATGCTCCTTCTGTCTTCAGTTCTGGTGTCTTATGAAGGCTTCGGTTACACCTTTGCATAAGATAAGGTGTGTGTGTGTGTGTGTGTGTGTGTGTGTGTGTGTGTGTGTGAGAGAGCTCGTTTCACCACCCGGACATCCTCACTGTCCTTGCATATCTCTTAGCAGCTTGAAACTGAACAGGTCACTTCACACAGGAGTGTATCACTATACTTCTGAGAGGATATTCATTCTCCAATCAGAACCCTCAATCAAACCCGTAACACTACAAGCCTTAGCACTCAACCTGTTTGAGTTAAATTGTAAACTTAACAGTTATTATTCTGACCTAAAGTCAGAACAGTAAATGGTGTCCTCTCTGATTCAAAAGACTATCAAGCATATCAATCAGCAAAGATCTTCATCATCATCGAGTATTTGGGCCGTACTGAAGACCAACAATTCAGAGATTTCGAGAATAATGTCGTAACATTAAGAGACTGAAGTTATAATTGAATGAGTAAAAAGTCAATACTATGGGCATTAATTCGTAATTTAATGAGAAAAAAGTCTGAATATTACGAAAATAAAGAAAAAAACGACTTTTAGGAAATTAGGAAAAAATATATAAGATGCTCCACATTCCTCATTTAAACGCAGGTGACAGACTGATCTCCTGACCACCCCCCCCTAAAATCAATGTGATCTCTTATTGTTGGAGACTGCTCAAAGATTATAAAGGACTGAGAGGAGGCATGGGTGTAGCCTTAATGATTACATCTCTCAGATTACTCAAAAACATTAACGCTAACGCTACAATGTCCAAGATGTGTTAGCTCAGTTTTTGCGTAATGACTAATTACCAGAGGGGGGAGACAAAAGTTCTGCAACATCCAATCATCCAATCCAAAGACGCTTTACTCTTCTCAACAGAAAATGAACGAGGTGATAAATGGAGTAATATTCCAAGTATCGAAACAAACAAAAACGTTAAACCTGTTCTTATTATAGCCAGTCTTTATCTTAACGAAGGTTTAACATTCTCTTAGAAATGGGTCTCTCCATTACCATGAGTGTTTTTTAAGTCTTTTGGCTCTTTGTGTTGATGTTACAACCTGCAAATTTACTGTTTTGGTTAACTGTCATAGTGTAACAGCAGGCAGTACGTTCAGTGACAAAGCTCAGACAAACCAAGTGTACAACACAACAAGACACACAAAGTTAGTGTCTAGAGCTGGTGAAAGCTAGTGGGTCACGTAGCTGCTGAAGGGCTGGACTGATCTCTCAATAGATTCGGTTAAGGTTATCATAACACTAATCCTAAAAAAAAATAGAAACATAGAAATATTCTTAGTCTCTGTTAAGCCGCCCAGACGTCATCACAGAGACAGAAAATAGAGGAAACACTTTTCAGCATTCAAACACACACACACACACACACACACACACACACACACACACACACACACACACACACACACACACACACACACACACACACACTTGGTTGAATAAAAAGATTTTAACCTATTGAATAGCATTAAACACTGTTCACTTACATATCCAATCATGCAGAAAGTCTTTAGATAATCATAGCATAGTTAGAGGAAAAATTAAAACACCTCTTATTATTCACAAGCTCATTTGCAGTACATCCAATAACCCATTCAAGTTGTGCAGTTACACAGGCCCTTTAACAACCGCTCTGACCTCATCAGTATTTCTAGGTCATGCATTATGGAAATTGGTTTTGTGTGTTGGACAGAGTCAATTTTCTGTCAATATTTCTGATGTTTTGTCTTTCAAGGTCTTTCTGTAGTTCTCCCTCCTTCCTCTAATCTACTCACTTACAGGAAGCTGGACTCACTGCAACAGATTAAAACAGTTTAATAAAAGGGGAAGGTAAACTCCCAGTTGTCCCCCACATTCTGCCGACAACATATGATGCTTAGCAACGGCTGCCAAATCAAACATAAACAAAGGAGAGACCTCTTTACCCTCTGGCAACCTGATGAAAGCGACACAGACTGAGGTCAGAAGTTTTGGAGACATCATTTGTCGGTAGAGTTTTTTTTTTGCCTAATTGATACTAGTTTTATCCAGTTTCAACCCTCCGGGAAGCCAAAGGTGATGTTTTCACAAGACCAGCATATAAATAAAGGCTGCATGAGGAGAGGACCCCTACCAGCAGAGCATCATGGGAAGGGGCTACACACAAGCCCACACAAGATGCTCAAGCTCAAGAGCTTTAACATTTAAATCATGCTTGTGCTGACTACAGTTTGATTCGAGAGAATATGCTCAGGAGTGCATTTCACCGGCTTTTGAGGGGAGTGAAATGAGTGAAATATTCATACCTGTTAAAATCATCATAAATTATGTAAAAATATTTTCCTCAATTAAAAAAGGATGATGTCATGGATATGTTGTGGGAGGCATTATTGAAAAAGTGGCTCCAGTTCCTCCCCCCCGATGAGCAGTATATACAATGGATGGATTTGTGGATGGAATATTGATTTACTGTTGATTAAAATGATTAAATACATTGTTAGATGCATCAAAATAGAATTACATGCATGTATTAAACAACAATAATTAACATGTGTAGCACAGGCAGCAGGTCAACAGAGTAGCAGCAGCAGCTACCGTTCTCCATATGTTTCTACCATAGACAGCTCCCCAAAAGTAAAACTGAATAATCTTGACTGCCCCCTGGTGTCTGGCCGTAGTATAGATTGTAAACCCTGCCTCCTCCCTGTTAGTGGATGGCACATGGGCAAAAATAGCAAAAGTTAAACCACAGATCAATTAAATGTTTCTCCCAGATGGTTTCTGTCATTTTAGCTAGTTCTTGTGTCACTGATGGCTCCAAGTGACCTCAAAAGCCCAAGAGATCAGCACCCATATCCGGCATATTCTGGCTTCATTATTGTACATCAAGAGGAAGTAGAGATGTGTGTTTTTATACAGTCTAAGGTGTCTTGACAGGAAAAATACAGGGAATGTATTGTGTTTTGAATTACCATTTGGCAGCTCTTCACGTCCAACACATGATCAATGCAGGAATGCGCATTAAGTCAAAGAAAATGTATTTCCTAAGTGCCTTGCGTCGTTTTTTTGAGCATGTCTTGCAAGTACAAAGCAACCAGTAGCTCTCTGACAACAGTACAACAGACAAGTGAAAAATGCAGTTACAGTGTAGTCACCCTGTCAGAGTTTATGCTGGCAGATTTTGTGAAGCTGCACTTGCACGCAGTGGTGACTTGAGCCAAATGTTAGGGTCAGTGTGTTTACATGCTTATGTTTAGCAATTCATTTTAGCCATGTTCACCATCCTAGTTTAGCATGGTGGCCTGCTAACATTTTGTATTAAGAACTTAAGAAGGTACAATTTAAGCTAATTCGATTTTTATTAGCTTTTTACATAATTGGTCATTTAGTATTAGAAAAAAACTACATTTTGAGTTTAAGGATGGTTTTTACCATTCATCCTGTGGGGACAAATGTAAATTTAATGACAATCCATGCAATAGTTGATATTTTACTAATAATCTGAATTTCAAATCCACTAAAGGAACAACCAGGAATGTCTGTTATTAAATAATGTCTGTGATTTTGTGCTGATAAATTGGAAAAGTGAAAAACCGGTTGGTGGCTCTAGAGGAAAAGTCAAATCATTCGGATTCATCTCAGGGGACCATGCATATTTGGACAGGTCCATGCAGTACTTGTCAAAACACCTAGGGGATTATCGAGTAAGTGGCTTCATCCTCCGGGGACCACGAATGTCAAGATTTTATGGTTATCCGTTGATTTGTTCTCAAAACATTTCAGGCTGGATTAAATTGGTGGATTAAGCACAATAAACTGACCAACGGGTTGTCATTGCCATCAGACTCTGTAAGTAAAAACAGTGCATGTTCCAAGAACCGGCTCAAACAAGTGGTAAATGTACGATGAAATTCGATTTTCAAAGTAACTGAAGCGTTTTCTGAGTTCACTTGTATGTATGTGGGGTGCAAATTGAAATGGGTCTTTTGGATGCGTTCGTAAAAGGTGACAGAAATCTGAAGCTGAAACTTGCAGTGCTTTTTGACCTCTCAGTGGTATTATCTGATTACACTGCTGGCAGTCAAACAATACTACACCACAGATGAGCCAGGACAGGAGCCAGGACAGGAGCTGGACATACTGTACACACATTCACTAAGCTCAGCAGGTGAAAGCCTTTCTGCTCAGTGAAATGCAGCAGGGCTGGTGGAACACACACTGAAAAAGCCTCTCCTGTGTAGAAATAGGTATGAAAATATAGAAAACTACAAATGGAAACAGTACATTTCTATTTCATTCATTGTTGAAATTTTAGCCAAATTAATGTGCATATTGATTGTTCACGTTTTAAAGGTTTTGTCCTATGACTAAGGGATACTAATGGCTCTTTTAACAATTAGAGAGGTTTAATAGTCCGAAGCATATGGTGCAAGTGCATTGAGCCTGTGTCCAAATCCACTTTTGTTAGTTTAAAAAGATTACTGTGCCAGGTTTAAGGTGCAGCTGTAATCTTACTTTAGGAGCTGTATCTGGATGACTGCTGTGTTCAGCTCTACCTCACGCTGTCCAGTGGACGGTTGACCTGCTCGTTCGGATCGAGCTTCATCCTCAACGCTGATGGGCTTTTGCAACATCACATTACGTAAATGTCAAGCTTGATTTCAACTTGAGCGAGTGAAACAAATGACGGAAATTTTGTGTCGCAATGTGAAAGCGTCTTTGCATTGACTTTGTACTGTCACTGCTCAAAGCGTGCTTTGTGTTTGGTGTGAATGCACGAGGGGGCCCTGAATCTTTAAACTGGGCTGCACTATATGAAGTTCTTTATTTTTCTTTTTTAAGTCTCTTTCACTATTTATTATTTGTTAAATGAGTTTAACCAACTCAATATTACATTATTATTATATTGTTGGTATGTAATTGTTGTATTATTGGTAAACAGATGGGAGGATTTTGCCCCCATACCCACGCAAATAATTTCTGGACAGTCCCTTAATTTGGCTCATTCAGTGTTAAAACTAGAATTATTTCATTAACTGCATGCTTCACTGATGTAAGATAAATTAAGATATTTTAATCAAACCAAACTAATCTTTTTGATTTTAGTTTTCTGATCATTTGTGTGTTGTGTGTTTTTTTGTTTTAAGGAGACGATTGACTGATTGTTCAAACACAGTGTAATTTCCCACTACATCACTTGTCATAACAGTAATATAGACTTTGCATGTCCCTATTAAGAAAGAAATACTGCAGCTGCCGTCTTGCATATTGACAATGATGTAATCGTCACAAAGTTGGCAGCTGAATAGAGCCGCCGAGTTTCATCTGACCACAGTGACATGTTTGATCGGTCAGAGCCGAGGTTGGTACGCAGCGTGTGGGCGGTGGGGGTGTGGGGGGGGGGGCTCTCCTGTGGCAGTGGAGAACAAACATAAATCTTCTTCAACAATCTATTTTCCATCATACTTATTCACAGGGGACATCTCAAAGTGGTCTTTACCCTTTCTGTCAATGGCTGCCCTCATCCATCAGTTTCATAGAGAATTATACCCCAGATCAATGTAGTTCACGACCACTGAGCATTTGTCGAGGGTTGGAGGAGGCGGTCGGGCGGAGAGGTGGGGGGGTGAGTGTCGGGTGTGTGTGTCGCTGAGAGCTACCTCTTGTTGGCCACCCGCTCATGCCCAGATAATTCACACCATGTAGTGCAAACAAAACAATGGTTTTCCTCACCATTAAGCTCCTGTTCCCCTGTAATTTACAATGAGAAGCAATGCTAAGAGATCACACAAACACACAAAGACTCATGGGAATGGAAATGACAGAATTAATGAATGGAGTCTGTCTCACACATTTAGTTTTTTGAACTTTGCATGAATTTGTTTTTAATTTAGTCGAAAACACTTTGTGAAATGTTAGACTAAAATGATTCATACTCAGCAGAGAGAGGACGCGTCAAACAAGGCCTTCAGTTTTCTTTTTCTGCAAATGGAAAAATCTGTGAGCACAGTGTAACTGCGCACGCTCTTAAACTTCAACCGTGTCCTTGTTATCTGCTGTTGTCAAAAGCTATTACTCAAAAAAGGAGTTCAATTTGAGAAGAAGGACACACTAATAATGGGTGTGAGAGAAAAGGCCCCGTCAAGCCATTATGGAATATTTAGCAATACCATTACACACCCTTTGACAAAGATAGTCAGTCTGGATAATGGAGCTATGAAGAGTTGTAGCACAATGCATAATTGCTCCTTGTGAAACATTGATGAATGAAGTTAGGGGGCAGGTGGGGATCAAATTCATAAATCAAATTACAGTACCTTTGCTTCTGCATGCTTAAACAGTTGAGGACTCTTTTAAATTGAATGGGGCTAAAGTAAATGAAGTAGGCATAATTATGTGTATCTTCTCACTGCCGCATTGTCTCCAATGAATTTTTTAAAAAGGCAACCATTAGCTACAAACTAATACCAGTTAAGCCTCGGCAAAACTGAATTATTAAATCTGTCAGCCAATATCCTATTACAGCCGACTTATGAATAGTTGATTTTATTTGGTATAATTGACAAGGCTTATCGTACAGTGAGGCCTTGCGTGGCAGCTTTGGTTTTGAGATGCAGCGATATGCGCACAGGCCTGTGGTACAAAGGGCCGGCTCACGTCAGGGTCACTTAATGAGGCCGGCTGCTTTCTGTACAGGTGGGATCTCTCATAACTGCCTCATGCATGGAGCTGTGGAATATCAGGCTGCACGCGGGTGTAATGTGCTGATATGTTTCCTGACAAAGGTTGAATTTGAACACGAGTGAGCACACAGCAAACAGCGGGTGTGTGAAGCAAACTATGAATGTTAGAGATAAAGTTCAGCTTGGTTTTGTAGAGTCACAAATCTTATTTGTTAATAACATAATTATGAAGAGAAATTAATTCAAAAACAGGAAAGAAGCAAGCACAAATATTTGGCCGTATTTTCTGTTTTCTGCCTAACATTCCCCACTAATATGCAAATCCCTCACACACACACACACACACACACACACACACACACACACACAAACACACACACTTAAGACATTAAGTCCTCAACGTGGCCCAGGCTTGAGAGGGATATTGGCATGTACACGAGATTGATGAAAATTACTTCCAGAGCATTTATTTCTTCTAATACCACCGAAAGAAGAGTGTGCACTCAGGAGATATTTGATCTGAATTAGGGAAACTGATGAAGCAATTGATTAATTGGAATTTAAGCCATCAGTCACCGGAGCCATCAGCAGCATCATTTACATTCCAAACAATCAGCTGATAGCCCAATAGGACACTGAGTATTAATACGCAGGAGTCAATGTGATACTGCCACGTCGCCACCAAGCCTTATTGACAAGCACAATGACACTTTTAATTCCTGCCTCATCAAATTGCATATATTTTGGGATTTCCACGCCAATTCAATAAATCTTATGAATTTTTAATCTGGTGGACGGAGCAGAGGGTTTAGCCAATAGAGATTTATCTTTTTCTTTATTTGTGGTGTAACACACTGAAGACAGGAGGGAAAGACAAAATCCATTCATTAATTACCACCCCTCCCTCCTTGTTTTATTCAGACATTTGTAATTCAGTTTTTTAAATGCTCCAAAGCTTTGCCAGATACACTCCAGGAGACTACTTCTTTATCGACACCACTCATCATGTCCCATATGTTCCTTTACATTTTAATTCTTCTACTTGGGGTGGAAGCTGTACATCTCAAACAGGCATCTACAGTATTACTTTATTTTATTTTTACTATTTTAAAAAGTCATATTTAAAATGAACTGTTCAAACCATCTATCTGAAATGAGCAGTCTATAGGGCTGTAGTTAACTGTGATTGGTTTGCTTTGTGTGCAAAGAGGTTCCAAATATTTTCTTTACAAATCTATATATTTTTTTATTTAACATGGATTATTATGGTAGTGTACAAAGACTTGTGGTACAACACAGTTTACAACAACACTACACTATTGTTCAGATTTATTGCAGAACTGTCCAAAAAGGTTATTTTTGGATTGTGGATATTTATTTTTTTCCAATTACTTTCTGATTACAGGAGTAAGACTGCATTGTTTCAGTGTTGTTGCATCTCTCTTTAAACTGAAAAAGAGTTTGCTGAAGTTTTACTAAAACTCAAATTTTAATTTGACCATTATTCGACTAAAATGTACAGAAATCCAGCTGACTCAAAACGGACACAAAAGAACATTTGGTATGAATCTAAAGTGAGCTGAGAAATTCAACCCTACTGATCAGTATTTGGTGGTCAAAGGTCAAAGGTCACTGAGATATCTTGGGAACACCTGGAGGAAACCCCTTCATAATGGGTACAAACATTCACTCTGACTAAAGGCTATGATGATTCGATTTTGGAGGTCAAAGGTCAAGGTCAGTGTGACCTCATGTTCTTGTGAAACAAATATAACAGCAGCGCTTGGAGGGACTTTGATTGCATCTGGCAGAAATATTCACTTGGGCTTAAGAATTACTGATAAGTAGCGTTACTCAAGTTAATGAAAAGTGTGTTGAAATGTAACTGTTATATGGACATGCAATATCGCCGACAAAGAAACAACTAAATTAAAAAAACTTCTTTGTTAATTTGATAATTTGGGCAAATTTCACACAATTGCCTAATTAGACAAAATGATAAGTGATGCGTTTTATATTCAAATAGATCAATGGTCAACTTCACTGTGACATCATAATGTTCCACAAAAACTCTTGACTGCACTTCTGGCAGGGAATTATTGTTCTATGACATGGATACTTCACATTTCATAAATAAAACATTATTATATTATAATGTTATGTAATAAATATCATTCAAGACACAAAGTGCTGAACCAAAAAAGGGAATTATACTTGATGTAAAATCTTCTTCGGCTCGTGTCCTGCTGATCACACTTTGGTGGCCTCATCTGTAATCATGTAATGCACTGTCATGTGAAAACCAGTGCAGGTGGAAGCTAATTTTAACATCCATGCTAAAAATCTCAGAACGTCCCCAAACGACATGTTGATACTGTCAATACGAATAACAGCTTTGGGAACTGATACTTCCTGGAGTGGGCCTGCAACACAAAATATCTTTGAATAAAACAACAAATTCATGTAACAGGAAATGCTTTGCATGAAAATAGAGGCGCCAACAAAAAAAGCACCAAATATTGGTAAGATCCACCATGAGTCACAGGCTATGAGGCACGATGCTGCGGCTCATAAAAGGACATGCATAACATTCAGCTTAGTTTGTACTGACTAGAAATAGTTTTTGTTCTCGTGCTCTGGCACAAATTCACAGACGCAAACATGAATTACATGCCGGGCTATATGATTCACAGAAGGCACTGATTGTTCTTTCAAAGTGCCCATTACAGAGGCCTATCATTGCAACATCAAGCCCTCCTTCCCATTGACAGTGCTGACGTTTTCCCACTTGGCCTGAACCCCCTACTGACAGCAACGCCAGTAATGCTCCCTCCCTCCCGCACCCCTCTCTCTGCCTCTCTTTCTGCTGCGGCTCTCACAATGTTAGATTTTGCTGAAGAAGTTAGTCATTAGTTGAAACAGCAGAGTGTTGTAATGAAATCTGCCGGCCACATCAATAATGTTTACTGTTGCCAGTTTGCTTTGCCCCATGCTTTTTTAATTTATTTGTTTGCTGTGCAGCAGTACAGCATCAGTGTAATGATGTTTGCCCCCGCCGACGTGTTACGGCCAAACGACTCAATCCCATGTAATATCTGCCTGCACATGAATCACACATCTGGAGCGTTTAATAAGCTGATGATCATGTACCCCGTAGGTTAATCATCTATCAACACCTCATCAGATCACGCTGATGGATTATTCTCAATAAAAGCAACTTACTCTGGTTGGTTAGCCACATGGCTGGCTGACCGGGAGAAGTGCTCTCCTCCGACTGGGCTCGTTTTCCCCAACTTAAAGCTCTAATTAAGTCGCAAGGGCGCTAAGTTACAGAGAAACAGCCAGTGAGAGCCACGGTAGACAGGCTGCTTGCCACAGCAGCAGCAGGCCCGCTCACTGCGATCGTTTCTTCAGACGGGTGTCAAAACACCCCCGGTCTGCCTCCCATCAAGTCCCCTGTGCAGAAATAGGAAGTGAGCCTCTGAAAGGAAAGATTAAAGTTTTCTGAAAGTACTGTTGGCAGCTGCACATGCCCTAAAGATAAACTTTATCCGGCTGTATGTGCAAAACTTAGCTGGAGCCATTAGTCATCTTCCAGAGTAATACATTTCCAAGTGGCTTGGAAGAACGTGAGACTGGCCACCACACTGTGGTCTGCCACTGGTCCACTGTTTGGACGAGGAGGAGAAAAATCAAAAGTAAATGTAACTTGTACACTTTGTGGTGTTTCCCTTGATTTGACTGCTTTACCTGTAGATCAAAAGTTCTCCTACAGCCTAATGCAACCTAAACTTTATAGCATAGGTTTTCTGAAGTTGGCTAAAACCAACTCTCTTGTATGCAGGAAACTGGCATAAAATGCTTATTTGAACTAAATAATCAAATATCTCTTTGGTACAATGGAGTAGAAGGACCATGTTGAAGGAAAAAAAATTCGGACATTTTGATAATCAAGTTTTATAAAATGTTACGATAGTAAAGTCACAGTTAGAGGCTACATGTTTATACTTATTTAGGTCTTAAAAATAATATAATACTATTTTGGCTAATCAGCACCACATTATCACAAGTAGCAGGACTTTGTAAAGATTGTGGAAGAAACTGTGTCTATTCAGAAGAAAGAACCAAACAGACTTGTTTGGTAGTGGTCGACTGTGTATTGTTAGTTACATCAGTGATATATTTCTTCTCTTTATACTACAACATCATTCATGTAATACTACAAGTTAATTTGTTTATTAACATGGCCCTTATACTCCATCATGGTTGTGGGCAAAGTTCATTCATATAAACGTTATCCAAGAGTAAAATGTAAATCTTCCTGCCGCGGAGCTGAAACTCCAAACCAGCATGAGAAAACTAATTACAGTAAGCAGTGACAGTAGTTACTTAATGGGACCTGAATGAATTACCCGGAAAATATGAAAGCAATTTCAGAGCAGCACTATGCCGTGGCAGAAATAGAGACAGAGTAGTTTGAAATTATACATAAAAAATGTCCTGCTAAAGTGGTCACAGGTTGTGACCGTCACGGATATGGGTGTTAAAATATTATAGGCTACAGAAGGTGATGTTGTTGACCTTCTCTTTTTCATGCCTCGATAAATGTGATATAATATGAATATTAAATAGATTAATAGATTTAAAAAGAGTTCAACAGTATTTCTTTTTTATTGAACCTTTAATTAACCAGGAAAAGTCCCGTTTAGGTAAAATATACTCGTATTCTAGGGAATTTCTTTTTTTTATGTTATTCTTTTTTTAATCCTTATTTTAGTTGATCTCAACGGTATTTTTGCTCATGTGGACAAACAAGCCACAAATTCTCTTAAATCAGTTTTATGTACCACATTAGATAAAAATATATTTCTACAAGTCCATTGTCTCTGAGTTTCCACATACAGTGCAATATATATACAAATGAGCAGTCATCATAAATTGCTATTTCCAGCCACTTCCTCCCCAGAACACACACACACACACACACACACACACACACACACACACACACACACACACACACACACACACACACACACACACACATGCTCACAAACGAATATACATAAACACACCCCGCCAATCCAGGCCCTTGTGCCAGCTAACCATCTGGTCAGAACATGATCATCATATGCAATCTGCCCACCCAGGCTGGCACTGATTCACCAGACCAACACTCCAATTACCCTCATCATGCCAACAGTACAGCAAAAAAAAAAAATAATAAACAGGATACACACACACAAACACACACACACCACAATGGGATCCACCTGTGCAGGGAACAGCGACTGCCAGACAGAGGTCAGTGTGTCGTAGAAATTGAAATACTCAGCTCTACAATTATATGCATTTACAAACACACACACAGTACACGACTCGATTGGCCTTTATATTGTGAAGGGGGAAATGTTGATTGCATGTTGCAGGGTTGGATTCTCACTCTAAATCATCTGTCTACATCATCACAATGGATTAGAGCCGGGAGGTCACGACCTTTGAATGATCAATAAGCAAACATAGATGCCCACCCAGGATGCATATGTGATCGCTGGTGCAAGAGAAAGAACATTAATTCAACGTATGTGAGGAAGCTCTTGATAAAGTTTGGTGTGAAATTAAGAGCCAAAGTTTCTAAATCGCAGGGTTTTGCTCTCTCATTGAAGACTGACCACTGCGTCTGCAGCCCCTATCAGCTGATAAGCCCACTGGCTCAACATTGATCCATCCCTCAGCCCATCTCCCTTTTTCTTAATTTTCATTTTCCCCATTCCTAACCCATGCTAATTCATCCCCTCTGCTGTATGATCCATGGGCCAGCTTCTTCAGCAGCGCAGAGTGCCAGGAAGGGTCACTGTCAATTATATCCATTTAATACCCACTTATGTCTGCAACGACGTCTTCCTCCCGGGGTCACACAGACCTCACCCTGCACTTTATCCAATAATCTCACAGAATATAGGCTCGGATATTCCAAAAGATCAATGTCATTAACAAGGAGACACAGAACGCATTTGATTATGGATGTAATTAGTACAGGCTTGAGGGGACTTGCGCCTACGCTCAAAGAGGCAAAATCCATTTAGTATCAAAATTGCCTTAAAAATGGACACCACTTTGAGATCATTTTTGCAACTGATGACCGCCATAATGCAATTAGTATCACTAATGACAGGGGATTAGGGCTCATATACATAATACTTAGGTCTAACTTTGACAGATAGAAGAGAGCATTAAGTTTGGCTGAAAGCAAGTCGTGCACCAAGTTGTGGTGAGAGGGTTCAATTTACCGTCACCACTCGCACACGCTGACGTTGGATTGGGTGCTTGTCTGCTCTATGCCAATTTACCTGTGGAAAGAAAAAGGGCAGTCCTACTGGGCAAGTGTCTCTGAGGACCTGTGAAAGGTGAGACTGTGGATGCTGCATTAACAGGATGAGCTTTTAATAATTCTGTCACAGGGCCGGGGAATATCAGGCGGAGATCCCTTTACAGCCCAGCTCAACAGAACATCTCTCCAATGAGAGGCCAGCCTCATTGAAACTCTGTCCCCTGCTGACTTTATCTCTGCGTCGTCAGATAACTCTTACCTCCTTTCTTTCCTTTTTTGGTCTCCAGCATGGTCTCGGTCAGTTTTTTGACCTGAAGGCACTGCTGTCCCTCAGCGATGTGCAGATGTAAAGCAACAAGGTCAGCCCCCTCTCAAAGTGAACAATAACTTCATAAACAAATTTAGAAAATCTATTTCTGTTTGATTTGCCTATTATACACCGGCGAGCCTTTAAAAATACCTGCTCCGGACATCAATCTAAAGGTTTGACTTCCTTTCATTGACAATAAGCTCTGTGGTTTTTCCGAGCAGCAACACATACCTCTATACTGAGAACAATCTTGGCGGAAACCTGTTGCGAGGGATGTGAAAGGGAACAGCCAAAATGACAGGACTGTGGAGAGTTTCTGTGGCTTGTATTGGATTGCATTGCCCTGAAACTCAAGCCTGTGTGGTAACAGGGTACAGCCACTTAAGATGGCAAGATAGCCACGATGATGGACAGTTAAATTTTTTATATAATATCATCAACGGGTCATACTCCACAACAGGGGGAGAGGGAAGACAAGAGTTTAAGTTTCCGTGTTTAAGTGTAAAACCTCCAATAGATTTGTTTAATAGAGAAACACAACATAGTTTGGATGATACTAGATCTGTTTCCCTGTTTAATTCAATACCAGTGGCAAAGGTAACTAATAACCTTTCACCCACACACATAGTTCAGATGTCTGATCTTGTAAAGTATAAATGCATGGGCTTCAGCAACTGATTATATGTAGCAAGTGTACATGTGTACTTTACATGTTAACAGAACCTCCCATACTTCATCAAACATCTCATGATACTCAATTATAGGTCTGTGTACGTCCTGGAGATTAGAGGTGCTTTGAAAATGACGGAAAAAAAGGAGGGGGAAGGCTGCTGCACAACGTCTCGCTGATTCTACTTTATAGTAGTCTACTAAACCACCGTAAATGCACACATGTTAAAACTCTTCTCTGTTTTCCATCAAGCTGCTGTGTAGTGGGTATGTTAAATGTAGGTGGTAAGCTCATATATCTAATTATACAATAGCCAAACATTTTTTGTTAATGAAATGGAAGCAGTGTAATTGAAAACTTCAGCATAATTATTGCTTGGCTAGTTGCTGGCTTCGGAAAATTGCACGTGTAGGAAGAGGTCTCAGCAGGGGTACCATGACTTATGAATCGGGCCGCTTTCAAAAATCCTTACAAAGCAGTACGTGCACGCTCACACGCACACACCCTCACACATCATTATCATGATTATCATTGTTAAAATGGCAGCCAAGAACAGCAACATTACTTAGGGCATGAAAGAGCGAGGAGATTATAGAAAATTCATGCTTTCCCTTAAGGGTAAACTGTTAGCGTTACTTTACCTAATTCAAAAAGCAAAACACATACTCATGATTGTATTCAAAATAGGGTTCAAACTAAGTGTGTTTTTTATCTGCATGCAGAGTGTGTAATGTATTACAAAAGGTAAGGATATGGATAACTCGGGACATCACCTCATAGGTCTGTGCGCAGAGAAACCAGAGTAGCCATGACATATAAAGCCAGGTCAGAATGGCTTGGCAGCCGCGCTAACAATGTTTGTCACAACTGCCCTCTTTCCATCCCCGGCTAAAATGAGAACAGTCAGAGAAATATGGGATTACCATGAGTTATTTATGACGCTGAAACCCAAGAGCCCCCTTTATGAAATCATCTCTGCTGATTGGGGTGTTCTTTCGGCGTGCAGCATCTGATATGATTTCAAATGGGCGAACATCAAAGTGGCTTGTGTAAAGTATGAGTAGTTTTGCACACATTCAATCAAAATACAGATCTTTATCGGCATCATGCTGATTGACGTGAGCGGACTGTTGTGAAACAGATACCGCGGCTGTCATAGTCATTATGGATTTTTCGGTTTAAAGATACAGCCAAGTGGGGGTGGGGGGGGAGAAAAAGCATGTGGCCTCACACTGAAAGACTCCTGAGCCAGCCAACCTGGCTCAAATCGACTCAGGGAAGAAGTCCAACCTTTTGAACTGTTACCTTAAATTCTTACGTAATGTTAAATCTGAAATCAGAAGAGCTGATAAAACCTGCTTTTAATCATCATATATGTATAATATTATGTATTTAAAGCAAGACTAGGTCGTTTTTATTCCTTAAAATAAATACTTTTAAAATAATTTTAATGTTACACAAACTTATGGAGAATAGCATGTCTGTTTTTGCCACAGCGCTGTTTGGACGCCAGGACACTATGTAACTCTGGTGTACCAAACATTATGTCCTTTTACGGCATACGTCACACACCAACAACCAGAGCCGGAGCTAACAGCTAGCTACAAGAGCTAAATCTAGCTATAAGAGACGACTAGGTGGCCATTCGCAGTGTGGACATCACACAGAGCCACCGATGAAACCAAAGAGGATCTTGTGGAGAAACCAAAAGAGAAAGTGACGAAGTAAGAAACCAGAGTGAAAATCTGAGAATATTTCACTCATTGGGGACAGATAAATGAGGCCAAAGGATGCAGAACAGATGCCAAGCTCGCGTTGTTGTTATGGGACAGTAGTATTAACTTTTGCTTGTTTGCTATGTCTTGTGCTGATCTGCTTGCTTGACATTGGGCTGTGGAAGTGAAGTTGTCTATTATCAGAATCAGGTTTAGTAAATTAGCCAAACAATTCAATGTGATTTAATGCACATGCTCGGACATTAATAATCTCTTCGGCTACTTGCTTGCTGTGTTTTAGCAAAACTAAAACACTGTCTTTTTTCTCGCGTTTTTTTTAACACAAATAAACCTAACCCGTCATATTTGTGTTAAATCTCTACCTTCTCCGACAACATGTTTCTTTCGCTTCTGAGGTTTCTGGTTTCCGCTCCGTCAGTTTGTCAACAAATGCTCGTCTGTACAGCAGTAGGCATAGGGAGGCTTGGACGACACTCGCATTTACAACAAGGAATTATATATCCACCCTGTAGGGGGGGCCGAGAACAAAGCTTGCGTTGTGTCGCTTGAACGGTGCATTTGAGCTGCATTTATATGTTGTGAAAGGTTTAGTTGCAGAGGTCTTGTTGCAGTTATACATAGTCAATAACCAGGCTCTAAAACCTACACCAAGCTGAGAGATACGCAAGGATGCAATCAATGACAGTCCATAGTTAATGAACTTTCTGACCTTTAGGAAAATGTACACTGCTTAACCAGATTCTCTGCATTTAATAATTTAGTTAGAGAGTAAGAGAGCTGAATAGAGGAGCATCTCTCACCCAATATAGACCGGAATATCATTGTGTCCAGAGACAACAGCTGACGTTTTATTGCTCCAGCCAACAGAAGAAAAAAAAAAAACTCATTATGGAGACATCCATTTGTGTGCGTTTTAATAAAAAAGGACTGCATGAATCTTGGTTGACTAATGGCAAAATCTATGAGGAAAACTGAACTCCCAAATGAGGGTCCTGGACATTTGAAGTCATTAGTGAGGAGATTGTGGTCAGTAAAGTGAATTTACATGTATGGACGCTGGTTTAAAGAAGGCATGCGGATGCAGTGGAGTTGGAGACAGGAGAGGAGATACTACAGTAGCTTGATCTGCCATTGAGATCTTCTGAATGGGAGATCATAGGTGCATTATTGATGAGTCTCAGTTTGAGTTTCAGCTCCTGAGGAAATGATAAGGTGTAATGCAATGGTTTACTGTGATCATGGACAGCTTTGTCCTACGAGCTGTATTGCAGGCTGCTAAGGTGGCAACCTGCTGCCAAAATCATATCCCTATCTCTTTTAACGTATTTGGACTTTAGTCAGAATAATCATCACATGACTGGTTAGAATAAGTCAAATATATGCTCAAACCTTCTCAGCATCTTCGGTAAACAGTTTTTTTCCCCATTTGAATGCTAATACAAGCAAATTAAGTGTATTTAAATGGGAACTCAAGTCCCACCTAGTTTGTGTAACCTGTTATTTCATTTTCTTCTGCAGTTTGCAGTATTTTTAATATCTACACTTGACAGATACTTTCCAAGAACGCAACTCAACCAACATAACAGGAGAACAAGGAGGCCATAATCCAGTTGATGTGGGTGACTGATGTAGCATGTGTGTTTAATCGTGGGTGACAGGTTGGGTCGTAGGTCATATGTTAATGAGTTCGGGCAGGTCCAGATTTAACTTAGATAATAGCTGGTAACGGGCCTGGTCTGGTATGGAGCTATGCGGGTGCAGGTTTTCAAAAATGGACCCATGCAGGACTCTGTTTTTCCCCCTGGCGGCTGTTCTGCTGTGTGTGACAGAAGAAGCGCAGATAATTGGGCTGTATGAACGCTATTAGTGGTTGATAAGTCCATTACCATTTAACATTTATATTTTATTCCAAATGAATAAATAGACATCCGAATATATCATGTTTTCTTCACAATAAAAAATGATGTGCACCAACATTACTGTTTTGTCTTCTCAGTGCTGATGCTGATTTATTTAATTTACTTATCCTGCATCCTAAAGTGTGAGCATTGACTTTTATGGTATGGTTTTCTTTGACAGTTGTTCTTTACCTGAGCAAAGATACCAGCTGAGCCGTGTTGTTTAAAAGCGCTTAGTGAGCGGTGTATATGAAATGCAGAGAATGAGCATTACCAAAGAGCAGAGGAGAAAAAACATCAGCCTCCTTAGCCAACTTGATTGTTATTGCACTGTGCTTACGGTGTTTTCTGGGCCTGCACATGCAATCAATACCCTCAGGCAATTTTAAGCGTGATCAGTTTGGATGGATTATTGCTTGGCAGGGAGGCTTTTACATTGATCCTCTCATCATGTCAATCACTGACAGTGACAACTCTGAACTCTTCAAATTCCATACATCAGCAAGTTGCGTTCACAATCTGGCTGCATCAAAAAACTGTATGAGTCAAGAGGGTGTTGCAGGATGTGCTGAGGCGGGGTTTCTTATATTTTAATGTACACTGTAGATCAAGGCCCGCGGCTAGTTCAGTGCTCTGCACCATTCATTCTTCTCTGCTGCTTATAGACGCCACGATGGCAGCCAATACTTTTTTCCATCACTATGTGTAATGTGATCAATTAGGTTAGGATGCATTCAACAAACTTTATTAACAGGGAATAGTCTAAATAAAAAAAAATGTATTCCTCTATTGATCAGTATGATAACTATGAAACAAGACCTAAAGTTTGGCATGTGGTTGAAATCTCAGAGTAGCATTTAATTGAGTTGTTAAAATAAAACCAGCTGTACTTTAAGTTTCAAATTTTCATTTCGTTCCAGTTGGAGTGGAACAAGAGCCCACCCTGCCATATTTGTTGAGCGCTACTGTTGGAGCAGTCTTGCCTGGAATCTCATCTGAGCCTCAGATAGGAGAGACTGGTTCAAATCAGTGTTAGGAAACTGGGGCTGACGGGTCAGACACAGACTGAGTTGTAATATCTTCAATTTCTCCCAGCTGGAGCAGGATATAAGCATGTAACTGATAGTGTCCGCATGCATATTTTACACGACAGCTCAGGTGTATGGTTTCAGCACTTGTGAGGCACTGAACAGATTTGACAAAGACAGTGAAGTGTAATAAAAGAGCCCATAGACCAAAACTGCAACGAGGTTATACACAAAGACGCTCTGAAGGTCGGGTTTGCGAAATCTTTGCACCTTGTATGGATATAGTATATTTACCAGTATCAGTTCTGCTTAAGACATTTTTTCAGAAAAGAATACATTCACTAATTATCTACACACCCCTATGCCGATGGAGGAGTGGGTGACGTTGTTTAGTCCATAAAACACTTCTGGAGTCTCAGGGGTAAACTTTGTTGCAGCAGAATCCAATGTGTCTACACTACTGCGGTTTCTTTTTCAACACGTATTTCCCCTACGTTATTAAATCAAAATGTCAATCCACATAACCTTTGTTTAACAAAATATCTCCGTCCAGATGAGAACACAAAAGTGACTGAAAACGATCAAACAAGCATGCCCGACCAGTAGGTTGCAATAAAGTCTACTGATGATAGATATTGATGATACGTCAAACACCAGAGAAGAATGCTGTGGTCTGATATTGGGCAAGACAGACGTCTGTGAATGCTGGATGTGGTGGAGTGCTTAAAGTCATTAAACCGAGCAGTGCTAACCAAACCTAGAGAAACCGGTATATAGGCGACTTTGATGTAGCCGCCGGTTTGTTTGTTGTTGTTTCTGGTGCATGCTAATGGCACAAAACAAAGGGGCACACATGAAGTGAGCCGTGATGTCGTAGTTCCCATAACACTAAGTTTAAAATGTTCACACAGATACACAGACACCCAGAGTTTTTGAAAATCTGCACTGTGGTACTGACGCCAGGATCAAAAGTAGAGGGAAAAGTTTGTTTAGCCACTTCAGCATGGACAGGGCCTAAAAGTGCATGTATGATATGGCTTTACATTAAGGAGGGTTGAAATATAAGTCACGACAGTGGATCATGATGCAGAAAACAATAACGCTGCAATTACTGGCAACTCTATAGGCCCATACACCAATACACGCAGTTAAAGCGGCCGATTAAAGCTGAAATAAGTCAATATTTATCATTGCATAACTCAATTGCAAAACTCCATTTTCTCATAATGGCCTCTGATAATGAGGAAGTTCACTCTGGCCATGTGACTCAACTAGAACATAATCATTGGACTGTTACAGTAAGTCATGACACTTTATTGGCATGGAATTCCATAATGGCACAAATCAATAGCAGCCCAGGAGGCTTTCCTCTTCAGCCGGATTTGACACATTTGAATAAGTGCCGCTGAGGGGGAGCATGCGTGCGTTGAGAGGATTCAATCCCTCAGCGAGCAACGACATGTTAACCAGAACGATATTCATCTATGAAGGAATAATCACGATACGAAAACAACCTGCAGCAGCATGTACGAAACCCAATAAGGAGCCTCGGAAACTTTCCTGCTGGAGGACAAGGATGATCATCAAACCCCATTTAAAAAAAAAAAATGAAAAAAATAATGCCCATACGTTCTGAGAATAAAAGATACAATCAGGCTCATGCCCTTCTCACCCCTCCTCCTCCTTTGAGATCTCTGTGTTGGGAATAATATAAGGCTTGAGGGAGTGGGCTGTGAGATAAAAGGCCACATCACAATGATGATCTCTATCGATCGGCAACCTTGGGCACACAGAGGAGGTCCGGCATTTGTCACGTCGAAGCTGAACCCAATAGCTGATCCACGCCGCACTCTGATGAATTGGCCCTGTTCGCCAAGTTTGTTTAATTGATGACGTGTTCCCTTTCAGGTGGACCACCACTATGTTCCACGCATTCATTGATTTTCCAAAACACCCCCACCTTTTCCCCAAGCTTCTTTTTACTGCTTTCTTTAGGCACCAAACCACACAAGATAAACCTTGACTAGACCTTAAAAACATGGCAAGAGGAGTGTCCTTTAACCTGCCTCAGACCGGCCAGTTAGACTTTCAGAAGTCATTTTCAGACCTGAGCCCTCGCACAATGGGGGTTTGGACTTCTCCAGAGTTTTGCCGTTACATATTAAGAACACAGCAGGAGATTTACCGGTTACACACTGGCCTTAGCTCTAATCACCAAAAGCTCTCGAATCTCACTGTCTTTCCAAATCGACATCTTCGTCGGTGTCTTCTACGTGCATGGCTGCTGTTTTTCATCCTGAGAGACTTGTATTCTTTTTAAGTTTCGCGTCTGGCGCATGTTTGAAACGTCATCAACATGCACACTCTGTCACACCCTGCTGTGTTTTCACAGGGCACATGGGCTCACTTGGACATTATCAATAGTTTTTACTAGGGGGCTGGCAAGACGTACTCCGGAGAATGTCCGCAGCAACTGACTCGAACATTTGTGTTCTCACATGCAGCCCCTCTGGATAATTTCAGGAGATTACAATGTGACTTTGTTGGTATGGAGGCCTAAGTCATTTAATAAGAAGTGAGCAAAAGACAAGGGCTTTTCTTTGCTCACACTCCTCAAACAAGACATGGAGCTGCTAGTAGAAGGTTGGACTAAAATACACAAACACACTTATTACACACATCTTCTTTCTATCTTACATGAGCATGAAACTTCTACTGTAATAACCATCAGAATGTGTGTTCTTTCCTCTCAGTCTCTTTGCACCATGTGGTGAGTGGGATTGAATGTTTGCAAAGGTTGTAATCACTGATTACTGTTGTGTGCATGCAGTGAAATCAATTAAAAATAATTTTTGGATGTGCGCTAACAAGCTCAAGCATCTCTTTTGGTGAGCAACGCTGCTGATCCCTCGCTGTACCAAACTGTTAATGTTTCGAAAGGCTCACCAGGCTAAAGTGCGCCGCGCTTCAGCAACTCTCAACAATCCATACAGGAAAGAATTTGAATTTGTAAACCACACAACCCTATTCCAGGGGATCTGGAGTGCGTAACGTTGTCATCTTGAGAGCCTGCATGAAAACTAACACTTATCGGAGCGGCCAAGCAACCAGTCAAGCGCTTTAGGTAGGCAGCCTTTAGCCATCAAAGAGAAATTCCAGCCTAATGGGGTTTCAGAGTTTCCAGTGTACACCTCGACCATCCGCAGAGAGCACCGATTACCTGAGGAGTGTGATCACACACACACACAAGTGCACACACACCTTTCACACTCTCCCACCTTTGGAGTGAAGAGAGTGTGGATGCACATGCTTTAGACAAGCAAAGGTAAGTGCGGAGGTGAAAGTGAATGAGCATGATGCTAAATTTGCGACGTCGTTATGGGACTTTGAATTTAAACAAATATAAAGGACGGCTATGCCTCAGCAGACTGTGGATGTCTCCAGAGCTGAGAGGTGGAAGTAAAAAACAGAAGACGCTGCACCAACAAAGGCAGAGAAATTGTGCAAAAAGGCACACTTTTGGATTTAAAGCACCTATCTCAGATCCCAGAGCCTTGAGAATGAGATTGGATTACTGTCGGTTAGATTTACTCCTGTGCCTCTTCGCCACTACATCATCATAGGGCCCCCTGCCTCTGGATCAATGGGGATATTTACTGCGCCTGTTTCAGGGAGCCTTTCACAGTAGGCAGGGCATTAAACAAACAGCCGACAGCCCTGTCCCAATGATGGCCTGTCTGTTCACACTGTGCCATGCCCAAATGTCACACACATTCACTTCAAACAGGTAGCACACAAACACACAAGTAAAGTGCAGATAAAACAGAAGAAAAAAAAACACCAAGCAATTTGCTCTGTGTACTGAACAAAGGAAAAGCTGCCACATTTCCAAGAGAAGAAAAAAAATGTCCGGGAGAAATGGAAAGGCACGTTACATTTAGTTTTAGATAATTAGCCTTGTAACCCACTCTAGAATTATACTTGTTAAAGTCCTCTTAAATGGACACACCTTAGATAATTCCTTGTCTGCGTTCCCCTGGTGGCTCATAAAGGTTCTGTTTTTAAACCGTAAAATGAAATTGCACTTCACATGTTGGACATACGATTGCATTGTTTTACATAATCGAAAAAATTGTCAAATATGTGCGTAACTTGGTAAAGTTTTGTCACGGGAATAACAATCCTACACTGTCAACAATAATAACCTCATTTAACCCCATGTTGAGCAGGAAATGTGTCATAATTGAAATCACTTGAGGTGAAGCAGCTCTTCGTCTCACAGTGTTTATATGAAGCTGCAGCAACGGCCAATTGAATTATATAATAAATTTGGCGAGAATCTTCATTTAGAGTCACAAACAACAGTCTTGCACATATACTGGCTGTTTGCGAAATCATCTGCTGAATGTGAGCGCATGAGTCGGAGAATGAGTGGAATGTATTTAGCGATATGAGCAAAATGAGTGGCTTCACGGAGAAAAACAGTCAGTATGAAATTTCTTCATTACTTGACAATTCCACTGACTAAGCCTGTGCGATCAGCTGACAGTGCAGTGTCAAACAATGGGCTTTCAAACAGCAGCACGCATTACCGAATCAGCCCCAAGAGCTCCCGAGGGAAGACTCCACTCAGATTCATCACCATGAAAACTAATATGTGTGTGTAAGTCGAGGGAAAAATAACAGAAAAATAAACACGTATGGCTTGTTAATGAAAGCTGATGTAAGCTGGACTCTGACAGACCAATCATCACTTCAGCTGCACTGGATAATGTGCTGATTGGCTCACTGGTTTTACAGCAGGAGTTGTGCAGTCCACGAATGCACCGCAAAGCATCTTTCTCTTGATGAACGTTGTTAACATTTTGCTGCTTTGAGGGTTTCGAAGAACTCGTGAAATTATGATCTTTTTTTTTATATTATAACCAGATTCATTGATGTTGACCAGTCTCTGCTACTTATCTTTTTATGAATGATTAACAACTGCATTCTGAAGCCTGACATTAAAATCGGTCCATCAATATTTGACTATATATGGTGAAGAATTCAGCATCACATCTGCCAGGTCACAGAAAAGTCCTAAAAAACTCTTTTGCTCTCAGAGATTAAAGTTAGCAACAACTTTCATCTTGCACCTGATAGTTGACTGTGGTTCACAGCAGGGATGTTTTGTTTTTCCTCCACAAGTAAGAATATTTAATGTTATTCTGTTTTATATCGGAGAAAGTGAGAACATGGGTATTTGTGGGGGAGAGTGCCATTTGTGCGTGTGTTCGCACACATGTGGACCATGTGTCAATTGTACTGCACCAGCAGGACTGAATGCTGAGAGGATGCCACCACACACACACACACACACACACACACACACACACACACACACACACACACACACACACACACACACACACACACACACACACACACACACACAAACACACACACACGCACACAGAATGGCATGACTTCACTGAATCCCACAGGGCATACGGCACTACCCAGACTCCCCTGCCGGAGCAGCACACATAGGCGCCTTATGTACAGTATGAAGTGAAAGGCTTGGAGCACTGCTATGCTTTGTCTTATACATAAATTATTTCTTGACCTACTGTTGTATTACATAACACTGGTAATTAGGATTATGTCTTTTTTTTTTTTCATGGAATTATTAAGAGTTACCATGTGTCAGTTTCATAGTTAATTATTGGTAGTGTTCTGAAATGAAAATCAGGTTCAAGGAATTGAGCTTGTTCTTTTGTTGTTACTATTTCATCTGTGTAAAACAGGGACACAATTATTATTTTATATACATTTTGTGCATTGTTATGAATATATATTGTAGTATTTTTGTGTTTGATAAATTTCAATGTCCTGGTATGTAAAGTTAGATATTAAGGTAACTGGATTTTTAATATGTGTGCATGTGTGTGTAAGTGTGTGTGATTGTGTGCAAATGTGTGTGTGATTGATCTTTACTGAGAACACACACACACACACACAATTCAAAGTAAGTTCATACAATTAAAAGAAGTCAATGCAGAGCAACAACATTTGAAGAAAAAAAATCCACATCTTTTAATTTTCTTTTATTTACCCAAGCCACTGTAAAATATCTGTAAACTGTGTTTACTGTAAAATACCAATGTGTCCCAAAAGAGAAGGCACATTTCTTGGTCACATATCAATTCATTTTTATAGACATAATTTTTAAATTATTTTTGAAAATTATTCCTATGTATTGATAGTCATATATATATATATACAAAAGTTGTTCAATGCATTAGGATTTTTAAATACTTCACATAAAAATGCTACTTGATTTCACTTTAGATTTTTCTAAAGTCAATGTGACAATTTGAAGCAAGGTGCTGAATCTCCTGTCATGCTTTTATCTTTTCAGCTTCAAAATAACAATAAAATAAATACATTAGAAAAGGAGTTTGGAAGAGATTTAAATAAAAATATGAATGATAATTAAGAAAATGATCACGTATTAATCTGGTATTTCAATTTTGAGTTATGGAAATAAAAGGGTGACAAAGAAAGACTAACATGGTGCTGATAAGGAAACAATTCAAACACACACCTGTTCTCTTTTTTTATTTAAGAAGGTTTTGATTGAGTGATGACTTTGCACTCTGACGAGTCGCACAGATGCAATAACAGAGAAACGACTCTGCAAATTGTAGGAGTGGTACGCTGAAAACAATGAAAACAGCACGTGATAGATAGCTCAGTCAAAAGGTTAACGGTAAATCACAGACAAAACGTCTTGTTTTTAAAAAGTGCATTCACAAACATGACAAATACTCTCAACTCATGATGTCTATTTTTATGTGATACAAAATATGCATACCTGTTTTAGATTTGTCTGTATTTCTATACATAGATATTTCTTCAAAAGGATCACTTCTTTTTTCTTTTTACAAAGGTTAAAAGCAGGGTTGTGTTCATAGCAGCTTCGGATATCTCTAGCCTCTTTACCATGTAACCAGATACAGATAGTCTCAACAGATATCCAAATAAAACCTACCATGTTTCTCTGTTGATCAACTCAAGACGACATATTGTCTTTATTGAAAGAGATATTCACCAGTGAAGCCTGCAGTTTAGAAAAAAAATGGATCAATAAAATGCTTGGGCCATTAAATATATTTTTGTATACCCGCTTTTTTGTCAATATCATAAATACTAAAGACACAGGACAATATTATAAGACAATGCTGGGGGACTAAATGTAAAGATTGAAATAGTTCAAACATTATTTTTTTCAAGTTTTCTAGTTCATGAGAAAAAAAACATCAGGCGAGCACAGAAACACTATACTTGAGTCTTTTCTTCAGTCTATCCATGACAAGGGTCCCAGGCAAAGGCAAAACTGTCTTTAAACAAACCCATGTTCTTTTCAGTTTTAGTCCTGTCCATATCAGATGCTTGCCCATTGTTAATGAGGCAGGATCCTGGTTTTCAAAGAAATTCATAAAAGCAGTCAAACATACTAATAAAAACCAATAAGTACCATGCAAATCTTGCAAGACGACATATTCTCAACCGAGAAACAAAGTATTCTTCGTATAGGCGAAATATCAAGTGAGGACGCAATGAGTGAAAGGCAAAGACCTCTAATCAATACTAAATACTGTATTTCCAAAACCAAACAAAAAATATTTAATCTGTACACAATATAACACACATGAGTTAAGACTGGATCAGCAGTTTCTTTCCTTGCCGTCAGACTCTTAGTCTTTGCCAAATGCCTACCTGGGAATAATACAGGTTTTTAATTGATCCCGATTTCTTTGTTCTCCTCCATAAATCTTGAAAAGGGGCGGTTAGCCCCAACTTCCAGACCAGCCTTCTCCATTCCTGCCATTGAAGGGCTGCCCCCCGTGTGAACACGGTCCATTCCTCCAGGCATGCCTCCCAACGAAGTCATGCCCGTACCGCCGAGGCTCACGGGCAGCTGGGTGATGCTCCCATTTTGGATCACAGAGATCTCATTGTTTTTCATGGCCAGCCCATTGGTGATGGCGGCTGCGTACTGGTTCCAAAAACCCGGGTCGACATTCATGGCCCGGGCCGCCAGATCCTTCTGGAACATCTCACTGAACTTCATGGCATCCCCGCCCAGCAGGGCCATGGGATTCTCTACAGACAGTCGCCGACCCCTTCGAGCTGGAGCGTTGTTCCACATGTGTGTTCCCATGTGAACCTAAAATTAGCAAGAAAATAAAAAGAAACATCAAGAAAGTGTCGTTGCAAGACAGAAATACCACATCCAAGGAAAATACTATGTCCAAACAAACATTTTTATGGATGGGAATAGATGGGAAAAAATCCAAAAATGTCATGTAAAAGCAAACATTCATACATATCTTAGAACACCTTTAGAAATGGTTGGAAATCAACAGAAAATGTGCAGAAGATCAAAACCATTAAGTTTTGTGACTGTAATTTCATGATACATTTAACTCATGCAAGGTAACCATACGTTTACTTTACTGACTTTAATGTTGGTTAAAATTCTGCTTTATAGAGTAAACAGTGAGGAGAGATAAAAAGTGGTGGCAAGGGGCCAGGGGGACACACAGATAACCAAAGGTCTGCAGGCAAAATGACCCCATTCACATAAAATTCTTATGGATGTTATATTAAACTGTCTCATACCTTCAGGTTGCCCTTGGTGGTGAAAGCCCTTCCACAAATGGAGCAGGCGAAAGGTTTCTCCCCAGTGTGTGTGCGCTCATGGATCTGCAGAGCACTGGCTGAAGAAAAATTCTTCCCACACGAGTGACAGTTGTGCTGCTTAGGAGTGCGTCGGGGAGGCGGCGGAGCCAACATGGGGTTGATGCTGGGGCTCATGGTGGTCTGTGGTGCTGCAGCGGGAACCTGGATGCTCATGGGTAGGTGAGAGTTGTCACTCAGAGACACTGTCTTCCCGTGTCCGTTCATTTCCATTTTGACCATGTTTGATGCAGTGCTGGCTAAACTGGGAGTGCTCAGCCCTGAAAATTGAGAAGTGAAATAAATATTAGAATACACAGGGTAAACTCCTATTGCATTAATTAAACTGAGAAACGTGTTTGTTTATTTATTTATTTTAAGAAGTGTGTGTCTAATATTTTCAGCAATATTTGCTCGCTCTCCTATGAATATGTTATATCTTATCAAATCACATTTTCCACTCATGTATATCTATGTGTAAGATTAAATTGGATAGATATTGCAATTTTAGCAACCACATAAAATCTGTGAAGAAATTGAATTCGATATGATGCATTAAGTTGTAGTAGATTTTGAACACACATACCTCGATCCCTATTTAGAAACAGCATGTTGAAGTGGCTCTCCTCCTTGATAAAGTGCCTGCCATGTTGAGTGGCAGTCAGGTCAAGGGCCCCGGTGCCTTCAGTAGCAGAAAGAGGAGATGGGGTCTCTGATTTTTCTGACTTCACTGTTGCCAAGCCTGCTGTATTGTTCTCCTGGCCCTCCTCTGCTGTCATGGCACTGCCGTTGTTATTATTGTTGAGTGTAGTTGGGGACTTGGATCGCTGGCTCTCAAAGTGGCTGTGAGCTGGGGACAAATGCTGCATTGAGCCAGAGGACTCTGACAAAGCAGGGCTCCCCAAGCTTTGACCTTCAGCATCTCCCACTGCAGACAGGGAATCAGTAGTAAAACAATCAGTCTCTCCTCCAAAGCTGCTGCCGTTCTGCGTAGGCCTTAGACTGAACGAACGGCTCATATTGGCAGTGGAGTCGATCATCTTCATCTGGTTCTCCATTGCAGCAATGCTGGAGATGATGGAAGGTGGTGGGGAGCTCCCAGGTGAATACGGTTTTGATGGGTCCATTTCTCCCTCTCTCAAGTCAACTTCATCATCCATGGCCTGCTCCATTTCATCCAGAAGATCATCGTCATAACTACTCATCGCATCTAAGCTCTTCTCGTCAAAGGAGAGGTCAGTCTCCATATCCTGGAGGCTTTCAGGAAGCGGGGTGTTGGGGATTTGTCCTCCCATGTGCATACGGATGTGCTGCTGTAGCACGACAGCATTGGTGAACTTTTTCTGACATATAGGGCAGGAGTGCTGAACCCGAAGTGGGGGTTTGGACCTATGGACACCAAAGTGTGTTTTTAGATTTCCTTTGGTGGTGAATGCACGCCCACAAATCTTGCATTTGAAAGGCCTCTCACCAGTGTGGATACGGTAGTGCATCTTGAGTGCACTCTGGCAACTCAAAACACGATGACAGATGACACACTGATTTGGGTCAGTCATCTTCTTGTCAATATTTTCAACAAGCTGCTGTAACTTCGATGTCTCGGAGGTTTGCATAGAGTCTAGGAGTCCGCCAAAAGGAAACTTGGCCTTAAATTGGTCTGAAAGCATGGGAAGGACAGGGTGGCAGACAGAGTTTGAAACAGAGTTTGGGCTAGTGATTGGTTCAGTGATCTGGCCACTGTTGGATGAAGTTGTGGAAGTGACAGTAGCAGAAAGAACCACTTGAGTTACTGACGTTGTGGTGGAGGTGTTCTCTCCTGGCCTAGAGGAGCAGCTTGGGGGCAAGAGAACACCTTCAGGTTTCAAGAGAGGGGGTGCATCACTCCCTATGCTGGGTTTTGGGGAGGGTGAAGTAGTGGTCATGCCAGAGTCAGTGATGATATTAGGGGACAAAGATGCACACTCGCTTGAGGGTGGAGATGGCCTCTGAGGGGACCTGTTGAGTGGAGTGAGGCTCAGACATTCACTAAATCCTCCCATCATACTCGGCAGTGTGGGAGGCAACTGGAGTCCGACTGAGGTGGGACAAGTAGAGAGGACAGGTTTGCTGTCTAGCCATGTGGTTACAGGTTTTTCTGGGGGCAAAGACATGCCATATGGGATGCCTGAGCTTGTGGGTACATTGTCCAGATACTCTGGCACAGGGTAGGGGTTCATCTGAATATGTGGGTATTTCTCTTTGTGCCTCTGGAAGTGGACTTTCAGATTCCCCTTGGTGGAGAAACGGTTGCCACATATGTTGCACTTGAAGGGCCTCTCTCCAGTGTGGGAACGCAGGTGGATCTGTAGGGCGCTGTCACTGCCAAACACCTTGGCGCAGAACCGACACTTATGCTTGAAGAAGGGGTCCTCGGAGCTGGGCTTAGTGTCAAACACAGACACATTTGGAGGCTTCCCCTTGCGGTGCTTCATCAGAGCAGCGAGGGGGTCAAGCGCATTGGCTGTGGCTGCTATGCTGGCCAGGGGGTTGGGGAAGATAACACTGCTGGATGAGCTGTGAGGTATCAGTGGTAGATTGGAGGCCGAGCTCATGAGGCTACTGTGGCTGAGTGAGGGAGGGCTGGTGGAGTTCCTGGAAAGAGCTGAGCTGCTGCTAATGCCACCACCTCCTGTTAGACTACTGCTAGTGCTAATATTGTTGTTTGCGATGGAGGATGAGCAGGAGGAAATTAGAGATGACAAACCAGTGCCACTGGGCTGGGGATATGCTGAATTATTTGAGGATGTGTTAGGGATTGAAGAGTTAGACTGCTGACTGCCACTATGTGGTGTCTGAGAGAGAGGCCCATCTATTGCTGAGGTCAAGGGTGAAGACCCTTGACCATTGAGAGTGGCTGGCAACCTAACAGGCAGCTGATGGACAGGAGGGGTGATGAAGTTGTGTAGTTGAAGTTGACTAGCGACAGGGGGGACACAAGAGGATAAAGGCCCCTGGTTTCCAGCAGCATTGCTGTGATGGTGATTGAGAGCGGGCTGTGAGGCAGACTGTCTGTTCATCAGAGCCACCTGACTGCGTATTTGCTCTATCAGCTGCAGCTGGTGTATCTGCTGCTGTTGGAGGGCCATCAGCTGGTCCAGGATCATGGGGATAGCCATGGTGGAGACCCCAGTGCCTGCTGCTGCCCTTACACTTTGTGAAAATTGGGCCACTGCAACCCGGGTGCCATGAAGAGTCTCCAAGGTAACATTGGTGCTTGGCATGGCATAGTTTGTAACAGTGGAGGGGACGACATCGTTGAGCTGAGGTAGGGTGGCATCTGGCTCAGGGGATGTCAAATCTCTCTCTTCAGTATCCATAATTTTTTCAGGAGAAAGCTCCAACTCCATCTGCTCATCCTCCTTTTCTAGGACATTAACCCCATTTAAGGTTGCTGTCTCTGGGACATCATCCCCCTCACCAGCAGGACTGTGGTTGCCCTCCCTGGGGTCCTCGCTGTCAGCCTGCTCACTAGGGCAGCTGGGTACAGGGGAGGGCTCTGTAGGGTACTCCTGGGAGGGGATTGGTGTGTCCTCATTGTCATTCACTATGAGCACCAGGGGGTTCTTGGTGCAGCTCTTTAAATGTTCACAGAAGTCTGACCACTTGAAGAACTCAGCGCAACACTTCTCACATACATGGGTCTCCTCACTGCCGCTGCGGCTCTCATTCCCGCTGTCGGCATCCTCCAGCACATCACCTCGGGCTACAGGAGTGGAGGGGTTCAGGGGAGTGGATAGGAAAAGAGGGAGAGGGAAGCAAAAAAAGGAAAATTAATGAATAAATAATCAATAAGGAATCCACACATATTTTGTACTGCACTGCTGCACAGATTTAACCTTTGATTTTTTTCCCTCTCTCTTTTAACATAACCACAATCAATAATCTTTTTATTTTTTTACTCTGAACAAATTGCCCTAGTTCACCAATCCTCCAGACCCAGTTTTGTGAATTTGCACCCTCTCCATAGAGCCAGCTAATAATATTCTTTGTGCAATCCATCAAATTATGAGGGCCTATCAATTGTGGATACTGCCGCTTAATGAAATTCCATAGAACCTATTGATTTCCAATATTTCATACAATTCACAGCTGCCTCATCTGTTGGGTACAAATCAGGACTTTGATGGCCCCATTAGGATTCCCCTCTGCTATCAAGACCAGTCATTTCCACCTGAATTTCAAACGCCTCAGCCTTTTCATTTAGCATTGCAAAGGTAATACTTTAGCCCTGACTCTAAGCAAGCGGCCTGCACGGTGAAAAGGAGTGAATAAGTGAATAGTTCAATTGAACCATTCAAATTTTGTGCAACTAATACGATGATTTAAAGTTTTGACCACTTTTAAATGTTTTTGAAATGTTTTTAAATGAAATATATTCTTGGTCAGTAAAGACATTCAGTGTTATTCTCCATCTCTCTCTACCCTTGCTCTCTCTCTCTCTCTCCCCCTCTCCCAAATTACATGCTAGTGCCATGGCAGCAAAGTCTCTGATTAGTTACACATGTTTAATCACAGTGGTAAGAAGCCACTTCCTTTTCCTCACGCAACCATCAGTGAGTCAAACAAGCAGACGCAAGCGCCGAACGTGGACGTAATTCACACCTGATCCAAACCATGTAAAAATGGCCTCCCTTGTGTGTTTATTTTTTGTGTCCGAGCCCGGTGTGGGTGTGTGTGTCGTTCATTACGAGTAGGAAGTGTGCTCAATCACCGCCACAGCATCCTGCATGGACTGTATTTCAGTCTCCTGTTCAGTTTACACTCAAAGACAGAACGTACAACCACAAATCAAACTATTTTATATACACTTTACACTATAACAAAAAATCTTCACACCTTTTCATGGGCTTTTACTGCGAATAAAAGTGATTTCTTTCATGAAATGATTGTCACTAAAATAAAGCTGCCATTAAACAAGGTTGAGTTAATAATTCTGAGGCGAGTGTGTAACTGTTAAAAAAGGGCCAATAGCTACTAAAAGATATGAAAATGTATAAATCTTTTGTACAGTATGTATGTGATTGCATGGCCCAAAAGCACAAACACACACAGACAATTCCTAAATAAAGTTACGAGGAAATTTACTTGAATGTAAATTTAACTACAGGCAGGCGTGCAGGCTTTACTTGAAACACTTCAGGTTTACCTCACGTTAAAGGCCTTACTGTGCTGTGTGAGTGAGTAACCATGAGATTCATACAGTGCCTGCGCTCATTTCAAAGGTTAAAAAGGAGCGAGCCATGGTGAAGCAGACATGAAGCATTTGCGGCAATTACCGTGACTCATTAGTAAAGAAATTCATCACTCCTCCGAAGGGGGCATGAGCTATCAGGGTCTGGTGTCTGTAAATTCATTAATTATCAACAGAGAGGCTTTGGACGGGCTCCGTGTTCTCATCCTCTCTGGGGGCAGGGCTGACAGAACAAGATATTTTTTTACTTAATCATGTATTGCCAAGATAAATTGAGAACACAGGTTAAGCAATTCAATTAAAATAAAATGTAAAATCCTGCACAATTTCAATTTGTGATGTGCACATTTATTTTTGCAATATTAATAACGCCTCTCCCTTTACTTTGCCACCACACAAGTGCAAACTCAAAAATCCCAGCAAGGAAAAAATTATAATTTTCCAAGTTTCTATAATAAACCATCACTAAAAAATGCTTGTGTGCACAGCAAAAAAATCGACAAGTAAGAAGGAGAAAGTGAGTGAAAACATCAGTGACATGTGACAGCAGGCTGGAAATCTCCTTAGCCCGGCAGCGGACAGCAGGACTCATTTCCATAATTGAGGGTTGAAAGGTCAACACAAATGAGTAGGCATTGTGTTGAGCTGATTAGTTATTAGAATGGTATTACTGTCAATCTCTTTTATTCATTCATACAATTACAAGTGGGGGCCTTTGTATGCCACTGACCTGCACACACACACACAGACACACACACACACACCAACGGGCACACATCAACACGTTTTCTCACACATTTGTAGACAGACAAAGAACATACACACTTTATGGGCCTTTCTAAAGAGATTAACACCTAAAAAATGTGTCACATATACACACATACACACAATGGATAATACTTACAAAGTGTTTATATGTGTGTGTGTGTTTGTGTGTGTGTTTTCAGAAGCCTACATCTTGGTTAATTATCCACATGAAGATCTATATTTTCCAGACATAAAAAAATCTTAATTGCTATTTTTTCTAACACTCCAACCTCTTTGTTTTTAAATTACCTTATTTAAGTTTTAAAAAAAATTGTAGAAAGAACATTTTGTTTAATAGATATATAATAGAGGCTTATTTTAAAGTATACACTTTCAAAAAGATTTAACATAATTAATAAGACCTGGGATTTGCTTTAGTTTCTGTCAGTGTGAATATGGTTACAATTCATCAACGGTATGGTTATTTTATTACAATTGTAAGACTGCAAGTGTGTGCTAAACATGTTTGTGTGTGTGTGTGTTGTATTGATTTTCCTATAGCATAAGAGAAGGAGAAAAAAAACATCCCATCCGTTTTTCATGCTTTTAAGAGTCTTCATTTACTCAGATGCAAATATTAAGCTGCACGCACTCAATAGGGGGATTGTAGACGTTGAATCTGTGTGTCCGCTATCTCGCTCAGCAATCTCTGGCATGCTAACTGAAACCGCTAATCTGACATATTATATCAGATGAGGTATTCATGCTTTCCACCGATTCTGTGAAAGCCACAGAGGCGGGCATTGAGCGAAGCATTAGGCAATTACTGATTCTCCCATTCTTAACAATTTCCAGATTCACTTAATGAACACACACGCAGACAATGACACTGGTAACATTTACTATACGTTAAGGTCAAGTCATTGCTACCTCATTTTAGAAAATGGTCAATTCAAGTGTATTATATCCCTCGTTTTAACATGTTGCAGCTTAAAACGTCTTAGTCAATATATGATGTTTCAAATGTCATTCACATAAAGCAAGGTGCTATAAGAGCCTTCACTCACAGCCCTCCTGGAACCGCCCCCCCCCCCCCCTTCTGCTCCTTTTACATGCATTCTTCTCAAGCATGTGAGGATGGCTTGGGACCCTCACAGAGCGATGCATCACTGTAGGTCCAGCCCAGGTTGGGAGAGGGGGGTGGGGGGGGGGGGGGGGGGGGGGGGGGGGGGGGGCAATAAAAGGAGGCCTGCTGGGTTCAGCAATGCTGGAATTCTTGGCCCAATTAGGTTTTTTTTCCATTGTTTTTTTTATATCGTACCTCCACTAATCTGATCTCCAGGAATTATTTAAGTGAATCCTCCTCCAAAGTTAAATAATGAAGATGTTTTAATCATATATTATGTCGCCTTTGCTGTATTTTCATTTTGTATTTTTTTTCCGTCAGCAAAGGGTCAGTAAGGACAGAGATGTTTTAAATGAATAAATCTATAACTATGTGACATAGTTAAAACATTACATTCATGCCACTTTCATTATTTACATGTATTTTTAAATGAATGAAAAAAAAATGTTTTCTGTTGTTTGTGCTGTTCCACACTCCCTGGACTGTCGCCTCTGTGGCCGTCGACACATAAAATACCCCCTCGAATGATCCAATGTATCCTCACACCCGCTCTGTGTGTGCTAGCGTGTGTGTGTGTGTGTGTGTGTGTGTGTGTGTGTGTGTGTGTGTGTGTGTGTGTGTGTGTCATCGGCCTGGTCAGCCCCACTGCAGAATGGTACAGTCATATCTGCACCAACAGAGAGGCCTTTGTCATTGCCTGCAGATGTGGAGCAGCCAAAACATTAACGATTTGTTTGTGTAAGCATTTGCGATACAGTATTCAGTGACGGCACGCTGTCCAGATAACTGTGTCACTCGTCAAGATGGCTCTCTCGCTACGGATTTACAGGAGGGCTCGGGAGGAGGAGGAGACGTTAGGCTTTAGTGGACACTCGTCTTCAGCAGGCCATAGGAGATAATTCATAAATTATGTTCTTTTTTTCACATGGCGATCCTTGGTTCACTGTATATAAAATGAATATGGTTAGATTCTAATTTTTAAAAATAATGCAAAAAATGTATCTCACTTTTTTACACCTGCAATTGTACAGAGATGGACAGATCTCAGCTGTCTGTCCACGATCCTGCTTCCCGACCAAGTTGTCGCTACAATCGTCAAAACAAGCGGAGCCAAAACCATCGTAGGAAAACCCAACAAGAACCAAACGTACCTCTTCACTTAATGGCTTTTTAGCTTCCTCTTAAATCCCCCACAGTCTGCTGTTTGGGCTAAAATTAAATAAGTCTCCCGTCTAGGCCTTCCTCTCTATCAGGACCTTGCTTGTTCATGTGTGTTTTCTGTGCTGAGTAGTAATTAAGACGCAGTCATATTTCGGTGTCTTCTCTGGCACAACTGTGTGGGTGGTCCACAGGCCTGCACCCATTGGTGAGAGGGGATTAAAACAAAAGCCAAACAAAGCCCCACTGCAGGGGAAGTAGGCAACAAACCGTGTTGTCACTGTCAGGGAGGATTTTTTAAATATATGATCATTCATTCCTTATTCCTGCTGGAACATCTGGTAGAAAAAGTGGATAGTTTGAAAACTCAATAAAGATTCTGCCGTATCTGTGAATGAAACCCCGATAAATAAAAACTGTAAATACATTTGTAATCGGTCAGTGAAAGCATGACCTACGTGTCTTTCCTGAGGCGTTTAATCAAATTTTTGCAGTTCAGTAATATTTAGAAAATGTAGGCTACTTTTATCGGAAGGATTTGATCGTGTACATTTCGGTCCTTAGCTTGGAGAATTTGTCTTTGGTAAATGCCCCCAAGTAGGAACAAGCACAGGAGTGTTTATGTGTAATATGCACGCCACCGCCCCCTCTATACATTCTCCATGCACACAGTCAAAGACACTAGATGCAGAGGAAGCGGTGGTGAGATTAAAAAGCCCGTCGTTGTTCACTCTTTCTAGGACACGAGTAAGCTGTGCTGCCAAGGTCACCGGCACACACATGTTCCAACTGTACAAGGTGGTTGACACCAAGCGGCAGGACCTGGCTGGCCGGGCCTAGACAAAGGTTAAGTCAGCAAGCTTTATAAAAGCACTCCTAAGCAGACACCCCCTTCCCACCCTCCCCCTGCTTTCCTCATCCTAACACACACACAGACACACACGCACACAACCCCCCCTGCCCCCAGGGGGGCAAGTGTCCGGAAGGCCTGAGGGGGAGATGGTATGTCAGACAAGGGCTTGTTGGCACTTGATTTTAGTTTTTCATGTTTTCCTGGATGCAGCACATTAAAGAGCCGCTCACTGAGCTGCAGTGGACATCCGAGGATAAAGTCACAGATAAAAGAGGTCAGATCACACTGAAAAATTGTGAAATAAAAAACCTGAACACACAAGAAGACATTTATATCAAACTTCCTGATAGACTATACCTTGTGGATATTTTCCTAGTCGGTGGCTATGCTGGTGTAATGCGCTACAGACAGATTGTGTGTCCTTGAGCCGAATTTGAACGTCACCCGAACGCTTGACTTTCTCCTCACCTCTTGCCCAGCACACAGCCGATAGATTTTAAGTCTAAATCAAGCAGCGACTGACGCCTGGAACTTCTGAATTCCTTTGACATTATATGCAACGATACGTCAAGGCCAACGATCGATAGTGTCGCCACGAGCTGCACCACGGCAACATGGGCAGCGAAGAATCTGATCATGCTGCGATGATACACTAGCAGTGTGACATCTGTCGTTCATCGTGCAAGGTTGCTTTGGATGAGACATGGTATTATTAGGTTTGTTTAAGTGTGTATGGGCTCAGTGTGCACGGCCAAAGACTTGGGATTGTTTCACTGCGATGTCTGTCCTGAAAACAAGCAAGCCAGTATAGTGCTCCAGCGAGGGCTGGCAAAAACATTCCACGGCCACTTCCAGTCTTACACACAATGACATGGATACAATAGGTCACCAAGAAGTCAGTGTGGGCATGATTTTACTCTAAAACTAAAGATGCACTTTCTTGTATCCATAGACGAATCCAGGATAGATTCTCTTCAAATCAACACTAATTTCACATAATGTTAGACCAGCCTTCAATGCACTCTCTCTCTTAAAAAAATGTAATTGTGATTTTTAAATTAAATTCTACTTAAATCATCCACGATCTCAGATTTCACAACAGCAGAAAGGAAGTTTACATTTCATTCCACGATCCTACAGGAGAGCAACCTGATGGATGTTTGGTATCTCCGACCAAAATCTGAGAGGGGTTATCTCAACGGAGGAGCACACAGACGATGTTTGTGTTCGACAGTGAACTGCCCACAAATGACAGAAAATCCACGGTGCTGCAAACGTGTGATTCCAACCTCGCACCAAACATTTCCTCCATGCAAAGAGAACTGCTCCCAGGAGATTACATCAGGCATTTCTATTCTAAAGAAGCTCTGCAAAGTGTGTGTGTGTGTGTGTGTGTGTGTGTGTGTGTGTGTGTGTGTGTGTGTGTGTGTGTGAGACTGAGTGTGTGTGTGTTGGTCAACATGGGCCAGGCAAGGAAGGTATAAACAATGGCGGTGAGAAACACTGATTCTTATAGAGAGAAATTGAAAAAACAAAAAAATCGGATTTATAATGTAAATTATTGTCTAATTCAATTACATAAAATTCTCATAACTCCACTTGTAAAACAAGATTCTCCCACATTTTATAAAATCAAAGCAAAAATGTGCAATTAATGAATTCAACATGCAATGTGATTTCAGCACTAAAACGTACATGGAACACAATTTAGCGACAGTTAGTTCTATAATTCGTGCAGCATCTCAGCTTCTTGCTTCAGGTTTGACTTCAGCTCTGTGATGATCGTTTAATCGCGGACAAAAAAGCAGAGTGTAGAATAAAAGATGAATGAGCCCTTTTATTTCTCCACATGGCGAGGACGAGCTCTGTCAAGCGGTCGTGTCAACATTGTGAGCAAAAGGGAACAAATCAAGTGTGCTAAATTTATGTGAGGGGGGGGGGGGGGGGGGTACGAAAAAAAGAAACTATTTCCATAACAAAACAAGGCTTCGACCTGCAACAGAAATTCGCATTTTTGCTCCCAGACAGGCGCTGAGGGACAAAAAGCCACCAATAAAAAAGCTTCATAATTAAAAAAATTTAATAAGAAATAAAAATTGATTGAAATTATTTCTATAATAAAAATAATTATACATCAGCTACTATAGTTATTTAAAAATAATATTTTTCAAAATAATATTTTTAAATACAGAGAGAAAGTCAAATATTTTCTAATTGATCAAATTTTGTGTGTGAGGGTGTGCACGTGTGCGCGCGTGTATTATCTCGCGCGCACGAACACACAAAGTCGAGATTTTAAAAAGAACACAGCTCCGATATTTCACAGATCATATTAAAGTATCAAATCAATTCTGTTTGAAAACAGGCCTCTTAGAAAAAGGCCTCCAGCACATCGTGGAAATAGTGTCAGTGCAAACCGTGTTAAATTATTATGGGCTTTAGTTTCTTTAATCTTTAAAGTCATCTGTCAGGTAGTAGACGGTGATGTGGTGCAGGCTGTGTGTGTGTGACACGCCAGGTTATATCCTGGGCTCACACATTTCTGGGAATAAAAAAAGTCCCCACTTCTCCACAGAGGACTGCCTTGTCCACTTCGGACTTTTAACTTATAAATCGCATCACAATAGATTCATTGCAAATTATCGCATCTATGTATTCATGGAAGCAGCAGTCCCAATGAATCCAAAGCCCTGAACTCAAAGAGGGAGTTTAAAATCAAAGTGGAGAAGAGGCGGCAGCAGTGTGAGAGGAGGGAGAAGTTGTGTGTTGGAGAGCTGGGAGCTGTCCGGGATCAGAACACCCACATCCACTCACCGTGCTCGGAGATCACCCCTGCTAGCGCGGGGTCCTCTTCCGACTTGAGGTGCTGCGGCTTGGCTTGCTTGCGTCGGGACATGCTGCTGCTGCTGCTGCTGCTCCTGCTGCTGCTGCTGCTGCTGGCGTCGGTGCTGGCGTCGCTCCTGATGCTCCTGATGCTGCTGCTTTTGCGCTCCGGGATGTCTCTGCGTTTTGCAGATACATCAGCGAAGAGCGAATGAATCAACACTCATAAAAAAAAGTTCGCAAACAGTCTGGTACAGCAAAGAGAGAGAGAGAGAGAGAGAGAGAAGAAGAAGTGGACGAGGGGGAAAAGTGAAATTAGCCGGTGGTGGTTGTGCTGCTGCTGCTGGTGCCGCCGCTGCTGTGCGTTGGATTGCGCATGTCGGTATAATAATTATGATAGTGAATAATGCCTCGCGATTAATGGCACCGTGTGAAGGTGGGGAGGATTGGCTGGAGTCCAGCGGACGCGCATTGGATATGGTAATGAGGGACGGACTAAGCAATTAGCCGCTTCTCTCTCAGACTTTATCCGTCTCTTTACTATCAGCCTCCCCCCAACAACACAACGCACCAAATCTCTTGTTATGGCCAGCGCACAGGGGGGGTCTCCAACAGGGAACGTTGCCCCCCTCTCCTGTCACGGAGCGCACCGACTCTCAGGCGCTGAGGATTTCTTCACCGAGTGTCTCTCTAGTCTTCATCACTCTGGCCTTTATCATCCAACTTCTATGAGTTCAGAAAGCGTCTTCTTGTGTTTATCTCGAGATCCAGGCTCACTTCTCCAGCGCACGGTCTCTCTTGGTAACTTTTTTTTTTTCTTGTCGTGTGCACCTCCTTCTCAATAAGAAGCGGTGTTTACAGTCTCTGGGACGTTTCGGGCTTTCCAAGTTTCCTCTTCGTGGAAATAGCCGCAGTTTGACTCGGTGTGTGGACACACACACAAACAGAAAGTGTGCGAAGAGAAAAGTTCTTGACAGTAACAATAAAGTGTTACTAGGCGGGTTTTTTCCTTCTCTAATGGCGCAGCTCCGCTCTCCAAACTTTGACGCGCGTCTTCCGAGAAAGCGGTGCCACGTTTGGCAGAGAGTCCTCCTCTCAGCGACAACACGACTGTCAATGTGATCAGACACTCATCTGTCCCGTAGAAGAGAAAAAGCGCCTCGTTGTCACGATGAAGTTCTCCTCCTCCTCCTCCCTCTCCTCCTCCTCCGCCGTGCAGGTTTTAGCTCCCGGTCGTGCGCCTTCGCCTCGGTGCGCTCGCTCCAAAAAAGTGGCTTTTCTTCTCTGGATACTCGGTGGCCAAACACGCGGACGCCGCTTGTTTTTTTCCCCCCAACTCGAAGCTTCACTCGGTGTCCTGCTTTTGCTCGACTTGCGAGACCAATAAGTTTTGGAGTTATCTTCTGACAGGCTGCTACAGCAGTGTCGGTCTCTCGGCGCTCCGCGTGTGTGTGTGAGAGAGGGACTGCGCTGCCGTGTGTGTGTGTGTGTGTGTGTGTGAGTTAACCCGCAAGCAGAGGTTCAGCCCATTGCTTTCAGCCACCGCTAGGATGTACCACCACGTTACTGTTCAATGGCTCGTCCTCAGACCCCACAGCGAGCACCCACATTTGACCTCCCATCATACAATATCTCACGGCTCTCACCGCGCAGTCACCGCCTGTTAGTGACACACTGTCATATCAATGTCAGAGGTTTGATATTTGATATTTTTGTTAAGCGAGTGGACATTTTGTGGTCACACCGGAGACTTTGCGCCACAACATCCCATTTTTCATTAACTTTATTTCCAATGTATGAACATTTTACGCACGGTGCCATCCACAAATGTATTTAATATTCACATTCCGGTGATTTAGTGTGAATAATAAATAATGAAACAAATAGGTAAGATAGTATGGTCTATTTAAGACGATACAAAAACATTTTACAAAAAGCAATTCAATTTTTATACTTAGTGAAACTGTTTTATTACTAATCGCAGAGGGGCGAGAGGAGAAAACGACGTTGCGCACTGCTGGCACCTCATTGTCGCGCTGAATGAACACATTAACCCTTTACTTTGCGACATTGTTGTTTGCATTAAAATGTGTAGATGCATGGGGTCACAATGGTGGGGGTTGGAGGAAAGGGGAGGGGGGATTCTGAGAGGATTAAGTTGTGCGAGGCCAAGAGCCATGTAAATAATACGAGGGGAGAACGTGCGTATATTATAATAATATAATATTAGTTTTTAGTGATAAAAAATGATTTATGGGACAACGTAAAGATAGCTCTGTGCTTTTATTACGAATATCAGGAGTGATCGTAAAATATATATTTTCATATTGGTTGTAATATTATACCTCTATGTGAGAGAAAAAAAATAAAGCTGAAAAATTATGTCATGGTTTTATGTTTGTACCAAACGCATGGAACTGATTAATTTATTTCTACATCGCATTTTTTACTGATGGATCCAAGGCTTTTTTTTCCAACTGGGGGGAGGAAGCTCCCTCCTCTCCCTCCCTCCCTCCCCCTCCCTCTCCCTCTTGTCTGTTTGACTTGTCTATTCCCCAGCGTCCACCTCATATGAGAGACAAATCTGTTGACATCAAGGTCGTCCTGTGCGCAAACTTTCTTTTTACCCCCCCTTTCTCTTCCTCTTCTTCTCCCTCTCCCTCTATCATCCCCCTTAGAAGTTATGTCCAAAAGGCTGTTATTATCTGGTATTAATAGATGCAGCCCCCAGGAAGACAAAATCAGCTATTGATAATTGCAAGGAGTATACGGCAGCTACTGTATCGATCGGCGTGTCCTCCACTCCCCTGGTACTGGGAGATAAGGAGACACACTCTTTAGAGCAATATAATTTCTTTTGACCTATCTGCTTGCTACAGACTTATGATGAATAGCCGGAGTGGCCGGAGTCCTCTATCACCAAAGTTACCCCCTTGATATAATATTGATTCTTTATAACTAGCTCGCCACACAAAAATCAAACTGTCCACTTGGCCATCATCATCATCAATATCATCACAAAGGCGCAGGAATGAAGATCCGTGCGCCTCTAAAGGCGGCGAGCCTTTACAATCTTCTCTGTAGGCCTAATCTTTATTTTGCTGATGATGAAAGGAGAGAGGAAACGAGGCAAGGTGCCATTTAAGACGAGGTGTGCCATTTAATCCGGTATACACCACAGACACACACACACACACACACACACACACACACACACACACAGGAGGTGGGAGACATGAGAGAGGAAGACTCAGGGTTGTCAGGGAGCTTTGACTTCTGGGACAATTATTAATTTAGTGTGAATTCATTTTTTTTGATCAACCGAAATAACAGTTTTCCTTTCTGATTCAAGTAAAACTCAACCTGTAATTCTGCCCCCATCCATCACATATATTTCCATATCTAAGGTGCACTACCTATGGAATCATTCAATTACTATTAATATGGCAAACTAAATGTCATATATCACCAATATAATTGAGGTGGAGTATTGAGAGAAAGGATTGTGTGCTTTATGATACAGCCGCTACCGGATGCGCCTGCAGATGTATCTTTTAACCTGAGAGGACGGGGGCTGATTTTGCTGCAGAGCCGGAGCCCCCATGCACAGAGGCTACTCTATTCACCAAGAGAGGAGAGGGGAGAGCACAGCCGGTGTAGGAGGCGAGGGTGTTAGGAGGGGAGGAGGGAGGGAGGGAGGGAGGGAGGGTGGGAAAGGAGGGAGAGAAGAAACGTATAATCACCCAAACAACCTTTTTTTTTTTTTAACCCATTTTACCCCCTCTGGATCTGTGTGGCAAGGTAAGGAAAAAAGGGGCTACTTGGCTTCCACACTGGCCCTCTGTGCATCCTGACGTGCTGTAAGAACTCCTCTGCTCCTCTCTCTCACACTCAGCTCTCAGTCGGTGTCTCGCCGCTGCGGAGGGACACGGAGGAGGAGGGGAGGCCGGGCCGGGAGGAAGACACCAAGAGGTAAACGACGCTCGCAGTACGATTGTTACCGTTATTATGACTATCAGTTTTCGCTGCGCGTAAAGAAGCGCGGCGGCCGTAAAGTTACGCATTGGATATCTTGATGATCGAGTGCATTCACGTGCATGTTGTGTTGTGTTGACAGTGAGCCATGTGATTAGACCGGCCGAACTGTAGCGCAGTCTGATATATTGCGTCCGTAGCGTCAGTGTCCAATCAGACGTCTTTGCGCCGCCGCAACTGGTGCCAAGACGCATTTACACACACACACACAGACACCGCAGGCTACTGTAGCAGCCTATGGCACACTTGTGAGGATTTCATCTGCACCAATCAGAGACGAGATGTAACTTTTTTTTTTATTTCTGCTATTGGAAGACAGTCGAGGTGAAGATTAACCGTAATGATACTAACATGTTCCTGTAAGGACGCAGGCACGAGTCAAATGTGCGTTTTTGCGCTTATTTACATTGTTTTATCTCCTGCGTTTGGCTCTGTAATTCCACAGCCATGCGCTGTGTGGTACTTTTTAATGTCCACGCAGTTATTTTTAAATCCATATCATTTTTTCATGTGAGACTTATAAACCACAGGCCAATTGTTTGAGTTTTCAGTGACATATGTAATAATAATAAACGTCACATAGAACTTGGATTATTTAAACATTGGTTGTAGCACCACAATGGTATTTGCAATAATTGAGATTTCAATGAAGGCATGTGCTATTTTTCTGCCGTGGTATTAAATATTATGATATGTCATTAATATGTATTTGTATTCTATCAGTGACTGTGAGGGATTATCCTGTGTCATAGTCGTTCTTATTAACAGTTTCATCCAGATTTAGGAGGCATACGATACTTGTGTCATTTAGGAGTTGTGAAGTTTTGAGTTTAGATTGATCACATTTCCTCCTTATTATTTTGTTTTGGTCTATTATTATGATTTTCTTTTATAGGCTTCATTCTTCTCGTGATTTTGCATTTTTGATAGAAGAAGAATTCTCCTTTCAGAAGTAAAATAATATCTAAAGAGTTATAGACTGAGGTTAGAATGTGTCTACTTGTTGTGGGTGTTGTCAGTAAGGTCTGGTCTGTGTGTGTCACTCTAAATGTGTGTAATCCTAAACACTGAGTCAAACTAGCAGCTGCTTGTCTGAATGACATGCTGTGACAGTGTTTTCATGTTCTTTTTACATGTGTTCTAACTTCGCTCCACACTACACATCCATTAGTTGGGCACACACACACACACACACACACACACACACACACACACACACACAGTTTGATAATAGTGGACATCATGCATAAATAATGACTATTGTAGTTGGGACTCTACTAAGTGGGAACTGGCTGTGATCCTGCCCTGAAAATGTGTGTTTTCCTCTCACGGTTATCACACAGTCAGGGATCATGGAGGCGTTTGAATCCATCTGATCCGCAGACTGTTTTTACATCAGTGAGCTCAACCATACATTCTCAGTTATCATATGACGACCTGCTTATCTGGCTCCAGATGAGGCGGGCTGAGATAAAAAGTGACAGGCGGCTCGTACCTGAGATGAGTGAAATTTGATCTGACTGGTCCAATCAGGCCTAATTGAAATGAATTGAATCAACCCATTTCTTCTGCTACTGTAATTAAATTAGTAGCTCGGGTGTAATTGGACATCGAGTTGGCACTCGAGAGGAGATGACAAAATGCTCATTGCTGCCACCAAAGGACTATGTGTCAAATTCATTGTGAGCGGCAGCACACCAAATGTTGGCTGACACAGCGACAAGGCTGGTGCTTTGCTGGTGGAGTCGACAAACACAACTTGTTCAGATCCTCTGCCAGACTGAAAACACTGCCGCAAAAAGGGAAATAAATGGAGATGTGTACTGTATGTACAGCATTGAAATCAGAATGTTTACTGTAACTACAGGACAATCAAATTTAGCTTATTCATTTTGTTTTCCAAAATGAAGATTTTACTGGAGCCATAAAACTCCAAGTGAAACTGATAGCTTTAGCAATTCCTGAATAAAAGATGAGCCGCTCAATACACAGCAGATAAAGTCATGAATGTAATAAATATAATAATGTATTGAATTAAATTAATAATTTACATATTTGACAGATCAAATAAAATACTGATATCTGACATTGAATAAAACCTATAGAACATTTGAAGCCCAACATACCTGCCTAACTATCCTTGATATGGATATGGATATATAGATATAGATACAGAAACATAAGTAGGTTGTTATATTTTGATGTTTGGATCGGGGGCCCTGCATCATATCAACTTGGCCCACCACACAGGAAGGGATGAGATTTTACTGCTCCAAGGCCGTGGTCATCTGTGGCTCTAATGACATTTCCAAGAACAATGAGCAGAAAAGGGCTAAAGCCGCACTGATGACACTTAATCTCATTGGAATTCCTTGTCAGGTTTGACCTTGCAAAGATATTAGTCACTCGACAAGTGACTGTGTGTGTGTGTGTGTGTGTGTGTGTGTGCGTGTGTGCGTGTGCGTGGGGGTGTGAAGGGAGGGCTGCAGTTAGGTGATTGTATGCTCCTCTGTGTGTATGTGTTTGTCTCTCTGTGTCACATTATATGTGTCTGTGGCAAAAACAGGCCAAATGTGCAGTTGCAGGTTTTTTTAAGTATGATCTCCTCTACCGATGTAACTGTCGGTTACATTTGCATGGATGTGTAGCGCTCCAATGTGTTGCTGCAGGAGGGAAGTGAGAGAGAGTATGCATGTGCATGAGAGCAGCCAGCAGCCAGACTAGTGGGCTGCAGGGATCTGTGGCCCAGTGATGTGTGTGCCACAATGTCTGTTCAATAGAGGCCTTTGAATTTTTAAACAGCATCAGTTACTTCATATTGTCATTGTTTTGGCACCATTTGCCTTGCTTAATCCTGGTAAGTGCAGATCTACACTGTCCTACTGACAGTGTGTGTTTCCATGTGTGTGTCCAAAAGAAGAGCATATATATAGATGTGCATATTTTGCATTATGATTCAAGGCTTTTTTTAAATCATTTTACTGGTAAATGTATGTTAAGCAGCTACTGTTGCACATCCTCTGTAGTGACTGGACTGCTATTAAAACTGTGTGTGAGCAAGCAAAGGCACATGAGTGCAGGTCTGTAGGAGTATGAGAGTGTGTGTGTGTGTGTGTGTGTGTGTGTGTTTGCTTAATGCCATCACAAAACTAGAGGGAGAGCAGAAAACAAAAGGTCGACAGAATTATAGCCTATGTCGTGTTAGCAAAGTTCCTCAAACATTTGAAGCTAGTCAAGTTATAATTGACACCACAAATCTATCTGAGGTCAGAAATGTGTGTTTCCCTCTGAAATGATTCACCCCTTTTGAGGCCCCACTATCTTCATCAGCATCAGTTTGATCCCAATGTTCCCACGACAACAGCTCACACAATATGAACAAGGTGAGATCGATTGTAAGAGACTTTGAAGGCAGCAGAGTCAAACTGATCGCTGCTGTCGAGAATCAGTATTGAAACTGAGCTGTAAAATTCAGACTTTTCTTGAGCAATTAAAACTGAAAAAGGTGACTTGTTGTTTTATGATACAGTTTTGACTCAATAAGCAAAACAAAATGGAAGAACACAAGCTACAATGAGTGAGAGAGGTTAAGAGCATAAAAATGGGATGTAAAATGTAATAATAAAATAACTTGAGAGAGAAAAAAACTCAAACTCAAATAGGTCTTTCTTTTTCAAATCCTTGTGTAGAAATGACTCAAACACACAGAAAGTGCACTCCAGGTGATTGTGTGTGAAGACATTTCAGGATTAAATGGAATTAGTGTAGGAACAACATCACCATAAAAAAAAGCTTATAAAAGATGAAGAAACAAAGGCCTTGATAGCTGTGGAGAGGAGTTTTAGCTGTACACAGATTTTATGTTCCTCCATTTACAGTATAGTGGATACACCGGCGCGTCTGCACTCCTCCGCTCTTTTCCTCTCTGTCCCCGTCTCCAGGGAGAGATATTTGCACAGGGAACCCTCCACACTATAGTTTCTATGCTCTTCGTCCTTTGTCCCCACTCTGACTTATTTATGGTAACCCGCTAATGAGCTATACAGTCTTTTGTAGTGAGAGACAGCGTGTGTAAACATTTAGATCCCCCCCCCACCCCCGAAGTACACGGTGAGATCCACCAAATTAAAAGGCACAAAGTGAAATGAAATCTCGGAGCGACGTAACACCTGATCAAATACACAGTTACCCATGCAGTGTTTCGTGTTTTGCCGTGTTAATGCCCTATGTTGCTATCAGTCTGCCTTGTGTTTTGGAGGACTGCCAGCCAGAGGAGGAAGAACACCTATTTTGCGGAGAGGTAATTGCTACACAGTAGCCTCTGATTGCCAGGGTCTTTCACTGAGAACGGCCCCGGCTCCCTTTTCACTCGCACCGACAGCCTGATTACAAATCATCTTATTGATTTGATGAGTGCAAGATGTTTGCTAATAACTGTTCTCATACCATCTGTTAATCTTTGTTGTGATTAAAGAGGTAATCCCAATACCCATTATTCCCAATGACAAGAGCGGGGGGATCGTTCTCTTGCACAAGCTTTAGCCCCCTCACAGGCCAGGCAGGGCTGGAGGTGCTCGTATGTTGGTGCAGCGCCGAGGATATCAGTGATCTCCGAATGCAATTGAGAAATCTGCTCCACCTTCCACATAACAAAGGTGATACAAAAAAAAAAATTACACCCTTTGCTAAAAATCCATTACCCTGTGTAGTCAGGCAAAATGATTTTTCTTAAATATGATAATAAATCACAGGCAGGATCAATAGCCTGCAGACCAACTGCTATGCCCTGATAACGTATCAATCAATATTTAGTATTTAGATTTTAATTAATACCTCAGCCGGGCTTGGAGCCTGTTAACACTGAGAGAAATATAATCTGTGATAAAAATGGGCTAAAATAAAGAAACTGATAAAAGCCAATGTGTCCCTCTTAGCATTCCACAGTTGTTCCTCATATCTGTCATTGATCAGTCAATTGTTCAGTTGTGATTAAGGACCCTTCAAAATCAAGCTTGGTGTGTCTGTGTGTGTGTGTGTGTGTGTGTGTGTGTGTGTGTGTGTGTGTGTGTGTGCAGTGCATAGGGGAGGTAAGGATGTGTGTTTACATGGTGACGTACTCATCGATCATGCTTTGTAGAGGGATAAACTAAGCTTCAGTAGCACCTGCTGCAAACTGCATTAATAAGATCCCAGATTTACACCATGTGTTGGATTACAAGTAAGAAATATTTGAGTGAATATTGATATATTCTCATACTCATATTGATATATTCTCATACTCATGTTGATCTTAAAGAGCTTTTTTGGATTTGTCGAGGAATTGCAAACTGCTGTAGGTTAGTTAGCAACAGCAATGGATTGTGTTACACTGTCTATTTGTTTCAATCCTAAATGTGCTAATCCTAATCTTCACACTCCTGCATGGTTGCAGGTTTCTGACATGCACTGTCCGTTTGGCTTTGGCGGGATTATAGCTGATTCCTTGAACTTCTCTGCAGCATACAGTCGAGACCTGCAATTAATTGGCTGTTGTGGAACTCTGACAGAAGCACTTAGGCCAATACTTTGAGAGTGATGCATTTAAGTCATTGCAACTCAAATATGCACGCGATGGCCTATCTGTAATCTTTTCTTAATGTTTTAAGTATTAAACACTCTACGACCAACTGTTTTTTCAATTGGATTGAGTCTTGTGGCATTTGTATTTGGAATCCTTTTGCTATATAAAGAGATTAAAATAGATAAATATAGAAACAAACAGAATGCTTGCGGCCAACACAAGATTAACAAGACACATTGATAAACAGGATTCTGTGTTAATCCTCCTTTGAACTGGTACATTCGACTTGCATCTTAAACTTGAAATAACTATACTATTAGTAATCACACACAATATGAAATGGAAGCTGATGAAGATGCCACTTCACGTCTGCTTCCTGTGCTGTTCTTGAATGTCAGGAAACCTTGTCCCACACCGTTTCTTATGTGGTTTTTACATTCGTATTATGTTGCACCATATGCACCATTTAAGAGGTGAGTGAAGGGCAGGCTTTTGGCTGAAGGCTATGGCGGGTCCCTGCATGGTCCCTGGAAAGTCAAGCTGTGATGTGAGCTAATAGGACATGTGCGTGTTGCTCAGGGTTACGGCTGGATCTATGCGTCTCAAGGCTGTCTGCTGTCTAACCCCGGTCAACAGGATATTATGCCAGGGCAAGTGCTGGCCCGAGCGGCCTGTGTTTCTTTTAAGATGATCCCCGATACACACACACACACACACACACACACAAACACACTGACTGTCACATTGGCACGGACAGGAAGACAGATGTCGATGTGGTTGATGCTCCAGTTACAACAATAGAGAGGCAATAATGAAGACTGTCTGAAAAATACCAGCAGAAATCCCTTGTAATGGCCAAACTAACATACAAATCATGATACATAAGTAAAATAAGAAGGCCCCGATAAGGAAAGGAAGCATTTTCTCACTCAGTACAAACAACCATCAACTTGCGGTTATCAGTGTTGAGCTGGCATATCAGCTTAGCTCTGTGGTAAAGCTCACACACCATGGGACTGGCCTGGATTGGCCAATCCCTAATAATCCCTTCTTACTGTTAGGTGGACAAGGTGCCAAGGGGGCCCTGTGCAAGGCTGGCATGAGGTGTTAGCAGGGTGAGTCAGCTGCTACCAGCATTACTGTAATTAAATTAGTGTATGTTTGGTCGGCACAACAGAGGAGGGGAAGGCTTGTATTGCAGCACAATAACGTCATAATCTTTCATGTGAGTTTAAACTCTTCTTCTTAGCAGCATGCAAAGGCATTCTTACTTTACTTTACTACTGGCTGTATATTGTTTGATTACAACATCACTTTTGAGGGATTACAAGCATGGTTAACATAAACACATGGGGATTTCCACTGCACATTGCGTGCTACTGGGTCAGGTCTGATGTACAATCTGCTGTGTTGCCTTACAGTGCTAAGGAGCAACAATACAACTTAAATTGTACGGTGGATTGAATAAAGACCCAACATCTTTACTCCTGTCATGAAGAGAGGAGGATGGAAAGGCAGCACACTAATTTTCATGAGAGCCAACAGGATTTATGGCTTTAATTCTGAGGCGCTCAACCATTAGCAATATCACTGGTGTGAGAGTGAAGCTACCAATTGTCTTGGCTACCAAGTTATATTACACTTAGCTTTCAATTTAAGTTGCTCTATTGAATAAATATATCAACAACTTAAAAAAATAAGATGACCTGTTATAGCAGAGCTTGTAATGACAAAGTCATGAGAATTATCATCAACTCAGTAGTTCCCCTTAGTTTTGTGTATTTTTTTTATATAGCTTCAGCTCATTGTTGCAATTGTATTGTTTTGGTTGAGTCTCGTGCTCTCATCAGCTTCCAGCAGAGGGAAGTTGTTTTTAGTCTCAAAGCTTGATAAACTAACCTGGAGTGAGAACTTTGACCCAACGGGTCCTGATGGGCTCAGGTCTGGTATACACACTATACACATTTTTTTTAATGGTATTTGGGTTCTGGGCTCTCTACTTGATTTTTTACACTGTATACGCCTGTAATCAAGGAGAACAGCAGACTCTGGCTGGGGTTGGACACAAAAAACTGAATGCCTGTCAGGTTAGGGTCAGACTCTGTTAGTTTAGTCCTGGGTTTGGACAGAAAATTGAGGCCCCAGCCCCATTCTAAACCAATTACTGCTCAGCACCAAACTAGAAAGAAATGATTGTGAAGCATTCAGCAGCTAAAGAGCTCAATATTTCCCTAAAGGTTTAGTGTGTAAGATTTAGGTGAAAGGGATCTCTTGAATATAATATATTCCTTGTGATGTAATCATCTCAATTGTACAAATTGTTGTTTTCTTTACCCTAGAATGGGCCCTTTACATTTAAATACATTATATTAACATTGGGAGTGGGTTCTCTCTACAGAGGTTTTTTACAGTGTCCAAACTGGACAAACTAAACACCTTTTGAGTTTTTCCAAAGGTTCTCTTTTATGTTTGGAAGGGTGAGGTGAGGGGTATTCAGCTGCAACATGCAACTTCACCATTAGATCTCACTAAACTCTACACACTGTACCTTTAAATAATTGGTGGAGGCCAAAACAGAGCCAAAAGGAGTGTGAATATTTGATGTACAGGCACAAGTTTGACCATTTAATGATGCCGACTCAGTGTTAATGCTACCTTCTCTGTGGAATTTGTAAATAGGAATGTTTTTGTGAATTTGTGCATGATATACAAGTGGATAATGTGTTAGATGTGTGTAGGTGGCTTGAGTCTATTGGCGGAGGTATTGTAATTGTGAGTTAAAACCATCTTTACCTTTGTCTCAGTCAGTGAGCAAGGTTAACTATTGGATCTCCATATGCAGCAATTTGTTGAGTTGTTTGCTCAAGCAATGATCATCAGTTAAGGTTGTAAGGAGGAAAAAAGAAAATTGAAACTCATACAGGCTAAGTTCTCTACAGTTGAAAGATAAAGCATCAAAATGCGAGGAAAGCAATGAAAACAGTGAAATGGAAAGACTGAAATGAAATTGAAGGTGAGAATGAAGACGGTGGGCTGAGGAGGATGACGGACAGTTGCGGAGACAGGGTTGTTAGTTTATGTAGGCTGTGGGCTGAGTCAACTGGAAAATTTTGATCACTCTAATTTACTATATCCAGTGTTGCTTCTCTCCCTGTCCAGCACTTTTATCAAGCCCTGTGAGCCCGTATTGATTTTTTTATTTTCTGCCCAGGATAAGAAGACAGAGAGTTAGGGAGCTCTGGTGAATGGAGAACTTTCCTCAGATTGCTGCTATTCTCCAGCTTATTGCATCCTGTCGTTTGTAGTTTCAGATGATGTCCAGTACGGCACGGCTGCTCCAGCCAATAAACAAGGTGACTAACAATGGAAGAGGGCCAGGAATGAAAAGAGGGAGACAGGCTAACCACCACGCCACACGCAGATAGAAACAAGGCAGGAAAAAAGGACACGCTATGGCCAGAAGTTGCCTTTACCTTTTAACCGTTGCGTTGAAAGATACTCTTTTGAAAAAGTATGCACCTAAGTGTGTGATGATCGCTGTTTTTTTAACTTGTTTGTATTTAATAATTATGTTATTTTCTTCAAATTGTTGTCAGGATCCTGAGGGATATAGAGGAGGATAAACAATTCTAGACCTGCTTTTTATTTGTGGGATGAAATTTATAATTAATGATCCTATTGAATTAAGTATTATTTGAAAATGATGGGAAAATATGCTGTGTAATATATGTACATTGTTCTTTACTAATAACAGCTTTTTGTCTTTGAACAGTGGAGCAGAGTATGATGTGTCATGTGCTTCTTTCTCTGTCCCACAATGTGCTTTCATAGAGTCGCACTATTAGAATTTAAATCCAGGACTGAAGGCAAGAATACTATTTAACATTTTTGTATGTTCTTGTCAATGGTTCATGTCTGTCTCCCAGAGCAAAATTAATTATCACCTTTGCCCCACAGAAAATGCAATTAAAAGGTAATGTTTTTTTTTTCCCTCCAAAATGAAACGTGACAATGATTTTGTCCCCAATTCATTGCTTCTTTTTTGATAATGTGTGCATCAGACAAATTGTTATAACAATTCCCTAAAATCGTAATTTTTTCGTCTATTTTTTTTGTAGCTGTGTATTTGCATTTCAGAACGTTAAGATGAGAGGGTGTGTGTGCGTGTATGTGTGTGTGTTTGTGTGAGAGAGAGAGAGAAAGAGAAAGAGAGGGGGGGTTCAAGGGGTGGGAGGAAGAGAGAGATTAGTGACAGTCTGATAAAAGATGTCTACAAAACCCTAATTAAAATTGAATACCCCTGCAAATGCAAAGCAACATGCAATCTCCAGGTATTTCATTTGGAGCAACTATCTTAGTGTGAGGCAGTTTTTTTATGTCTTTCTTCATTGCACGCAAATAGCTATCCACGCTCTCGTTTTATTTTTCACACTTCCACATCTGCCGCCGTCTTTGTCAAACCTCACAAGTTTGCCCTTCTCTCCCTCCCTTGATGTCAGACACAATGACAAAATAAAATCAAACTGAGTAACCCCGCAGTGTGTTTCTCTCTGTTCTTTTTTTCTCTCCCTCAAAACACTTCCAAGGTTCAGTTCATTAAACTGCTGAAAAAATAATTAGGGCTTCTAATGCAATAGTGAGCTCAGCGTCAAGCTCTTGTGTTTTGATAACACAATTACGCTCAACATACGAGAACAAGCTTCACTTTGTTTCTTAACAAACACTGACACTTCAACATCGGTTTCATTACTGTATCTAATAACATTTTCTTTGTAGAAATGCATTGATAAATCTACATCTAAAGTATTGCTTGAAAGATAACTACGTAAAACATTTTATTCAGAATATTTTCAGTATTTTATTTTATATTATTGGGATCCTCCTTTTTCTTGTTGTCATTCCTCGAGACAGATCTTGACCCAAATAACACATGTTCACAATTTCTAATTGCTGCCGTCGTCTTCTGGTTACATCTTTTAAAGTGGGGCACGTCCTCTGTCCTTCAACTGTCTCACGCAATTTTGTGAGGAAAACGAGAAGAGTGATTGCTCTGTACAGTGGAAAACCGTGTTTGAGATCTGACCTGTGTGTTGTGGCTGGAGTGGCACTTTCACTTCCTACTGTCTGGTCTCAGACTAGCAGCCATGTGATCTCACTTTATCTACATCTCTCTCTCTCACTCTCACACACACACACACACACGCACACGCACACACACACACACACACGCACACACACACACACACACACACGCTTGTCAGATTTAGCCACCAGTTTGTATGAATCAGTCAGAGTCATCCGTTGGTCTGCCAACTTACAGGACTTATATTTCTGTAACTATCTGATGTTCGCAATAATTTTTTTGTATAAAGATGCGTTTTCTCCTGCTCTAGAGAGATTTTCTTTAAATTATTATAAAATATATTTTAAACATTTTGCCATGTTTTTTTCAAGAGAGGTCTGATACACTCCTGGTAGTGCACTTCAGGCATCAACAATATAGACGACTAGAGTCCTTCAATGAGGCGCTGGAGGGGGACACTAACACACAAGCATGTGCCAAAAATACATGACAAAATACATTGAATATAAATAGAAAATTAAAAAAAGAATAAATAAGGATATATAAAAGAATTAAAAATAAATACTTCTATCAACAAAGGAAGCTCAAATGTAACAGAATATCAAATCTAAAAAAATAACAGTGCAGGTCTCAAATCCATGCTGAATTTGATCATATATATAAATACTGAATATTAGATTAAAAAAAAGAAAAAACAAAGAGAAAAAATTCCACTAGTGGTGAAAAGAAGGGGGAAAAAGGAGGAAAAAAAGAAAAGGCATATTTTGAACCTTACACACAGAAGCTACCACCTATAATCATTTTTTACTTGGCTGCCTGCAGAAAGAGGAAATTGCTCTGGCTTAAGCTGGCGTTTAGTCATAAGAATATGGTCAATTTGGTACCCTGCCAAAGCCTTGCCCCTGAGTCACTTTACTGTATGTATTTTTTGTCAACCCTTCCCAGAACACCAGTTGAATCATACAGCAAAACAAATAATCCCCAGAGCGCCGAGAGTTAAAGTTGGTGAGCAATGAACATGTGTCTCGAGCATGTGTTTGCGTCACTTCAACAATACAGAGATGCCTTATTTTTGACCTCCTCGTTTTCCATCTAGAAAGGTAAAAACTTTTCAGATGATATCTCTTCATGTTAACCATTGATTCCTGTCATCGGGACGTCTAATAACGAGGACCTTGCCTGGGCAATTTTGCCATATCTGCGAGGAGTGATAGGCCCATGTGTTAAAGACATGTTTACTTCACCGTGGGATCAATAAATGCTGTGTGCCAGCATGAGAAAGTACAGGCCCTCACAAGTGTTATCGATGCCTAATGTATCACATTATGAAATATACCTAGAAGGAATCTGCCCACAAGATTAAGGACTCCTCATAGATCAATGAAGAGTATGAGCATTAATATAGTGCTGCTCCTCTCCCCCTCTGGACACCCCAGGTTATCTTTGCTCTCGGGCTGAACACTGATGCACATGGACGTGCTTTCGTGTGAACTGGGGGAATTAGATTTGCCTGTTGGTGTTACAATCCAATATCTATCATTGAAAGGATTCTTTTCACTCCTATAGCCAAAGGTCTCATTTTCGGGGCGCCACGGCGATGAAAATTGCATTTCTTTTTGGGCTTTTAAACTTATTAACATGTTAGGAAAACCTACTCATGGTGGCAACAGTGTGTGTGCATGTGTCTGTGTGTGTGTGTGTCTGTGTGTGACAGCAATCTTGACCTTGAGAGCCAGAGTAGAAAAGGCTGCGTGTGGCTGCTTCCCGTTGTCAGGAAATATTCTTTCTTCGAGCGATTTCGTTTAAGGCCGCGCTGTCGTCTTCATTCAGCGCTTCATGTTAACCCTTCCTTGAGCTTGCTTAGCCCCAAACTGCACGACACACCTCTGTTTTTACTGCTTTCCCGTATATTCATCTCAAAGTTGCTCCACATAAACATGATGCTCGTATGCCTGGTAATTACTCTGACCACATCCAGTTGACCTCATGTGTAAAATGAACTCATAAACCTCATTTCCCACGATGCACGTCAGAACCTATATGAGCTTCTCATCTGCATATATCCCCACTGTGGAGGAAAACAGAGGCGTGTTGTCGTCCAGCTGACCCCTTGAAGTGGCCAGACGAAGGGCGGGGGAGGAGGAGGAGGGGTGAAGGTTGCAAAGGAAACTTGGGCCAAGGTCAAGAAAGCTAATTTGTTTCCTGTGTCCCCCTGCCGTCCCTGAGAGGCCGACCACACACTGCCCATACAAGAGGGGCTTTAATGTGGTGTGGGGTGCATAGCATGGGGTTGAGCTCATCAGCTACTGGTTTCTGTTTCACGTAGGAAGCAAAAAATCTCTCTGTTATTGTTTCTAACTATCTTCTTACAAAGGCAAGAAAACAAATTTGTAAAAATATAATAGTACAGATGGGTAAGACACTGTTGTGACTTATCAGGACAACTTGAAGCTGCATAAGTATAGGCTTTATTGTTTTTGTCTTTAAGGTTATACATTTAATACAATGCACTGCATATCAATATGAAAAACTTGACCCAGTGCTAGAAAAATATTTAAAACATGTGGCTGTGATTTCATCAGATTTATGTAACAGTGACCAAAATCCTAGGTTTTCCAGGTTCTGATTTGAATCCTGATTGGTTCCAGAGCCAGAACATTACACCTGGTCACTGAACCATGTCATTTCTGTCTGTGTAGTTTCAACCAAACCAATTAAATGCAGGCTATAGGCTGTCCATCCTGAACAGTTAAGAACAGCTCTGCATCTTTGACAGATACGACACAACAGAGACCCCAAAACATGTCAGACGCAAATTAGGACCAAACACAGACCCGAGACCAAGTTGCAACAACAATACAGAGGCATTTGTGTGAGTAATAATCCAGGGGAAAGTTTTTTGGCGCATCATCAATGACTGGATAGTGGAACTCGAGTTAAGGGCAAAGTGTCTTTTTACTAAATCACAGCAGTATATTTACACTCTGCTCATGCTAATCAATCATCCCATGAACAAAAAGACTTTTCCAAATGATGCTTGTTGATTTAAAAAAAGGCTTCTATCAAGGAGATAAATTATATTGTACTATTCTCCAAATCAGTGTAGGGTGGTAACTTTATGATGTGAATAAATTAATGTCAGAAATAAATGTGGATTTTGAATGGTTAGCAAATCAACAGATCTTTATACAGCTTGTCTTTATACAACACATTTATTAATGGCTTAACAGTACTGCTTGGACTACTTGGTAACACTGAATTCACTTTAAAAAAAAACACTCTCACTCTATGCTGATGATCTGGTGTTGTTGTCTTCCAAGTATCAAGGACTAGAGCAGCACCTGGTCCTCCTGGACAAGTGCTGTCCACACTGTGCCCGAACACAAACATTAACAAATCTTAAATCGAGATCTTCCCAGAGAAGAGCAGATCTCAGTAAACCTAATATCAACTCAAATGATCTAATAAGATTAGCCGGGGCTCTAAATCACAGGCTCGGGTAAATCTGGTCTGGAAGTGAAAACACTGAAACAAAAAGCAATAAGAAAACGGTAAAGATAGAAGAAACAAACTTGCCAACTATATTTTAAATAGGAAATTTTGAATACAACCATAGGACACACAAAGAGCAAAGGAGTTTGGGGTCACTGCATGACAGTAAAGTAAAGACGGACACAAACTTCCCATTAAAATGCCACAACTTTAACATTATCAGATTGAAATTCTCGTAAACATTTGATTTGTTAAGCCCAAACTTTACAGAGCAGGATGAAATACAGCAAATGTCTGTATATATATATATATATATATATATATATTTCCTTTAATTAAATTAAAACATTGACATTCCTGTCGAATTAAATTAGAAAGAAAAAAAAGGGCAAGGACAAAACAAAAGAGAGAAATATATAAAATAAATAAAATTTTGAGACAAAGTAATTGTGTTGATCACTGACAGTAACACACTGATTCAAAAAACATATTTTCATAGTTTTTATTAAGTATTATCAGCAGAATGTTCCTCTGACAGTAAAATTATTCATTATGAAAAACAGCCCCTGCCAGGTTTTACATTATTTATATCAAAATATGAGATTATATTTTACTAAAGAATTAATATGTAAGCAAACGAGTCAATGTAAAATCTTGTATTCACAACCAACTATAAATTTAACTCATAAATATTGTGAGAACAGTAAGATAAATACATTTTTTTTAACCCAAAATAACAAGAGGTGTGTTAAAAGCACTAAATAGGAGAAAAGTACAAACACTGTAAAAAACTATTAATAAGTATAAGTAAACACATTTGAGCAAATGTACTAAATTTATTGTACATTCCCTCCTTATAAATCACTAACTAAATGCTGTCTTTTCAAACCTATTATCAAAGCAACTCTTACTTTCATTTTACCAGAATGGGAATAATACAAATGTGTTAAAGTCATTTCTTTAACAGACTCACAATAGTTTTACATGATATTATGCATGAAACATAAGGTGCGTGTGTGTGTACATGTGCACATTCAAATATTAACTGTTTCCAAAGCAGGTTTGACTTTCATTGACTGTCAACACATATTTTAGTTCTGTGATATCATAAAAGTGTCATTTTCATGATATGTTGTTGATATTAAAGGCGGCCACCACCTCCCGTCCGTCAAACACTCACTGGAGCACACGACAGGAAACGCTGTTCTGGCAGCGCAGCTTCGGCTCCTTTTAACGGGCAAAGTCAAAGAGGAAATGAATGTATTTGCCACCTCAAGGGCACACATGGTACCTCTGTGGAACCTGTAAAGCAGTGGTTAATCACTGTCTGCATAAAGATGCAGCCTTCAGAAGGGGAAAAAATCCACCAGCAACGCAGAGAAAGAGTTTAAATTACCGAGCTCTCCAGTTCGACAAAGGCCAGACCCTGTAATTCAGTGTCGTCAGTTTGTGTATGTTTGGGAAATAAACATTTATTTGTGTATGAGAAGTTTAACGTTGGTACAAGTGAAATTTTGTACTATTTGGGCCTGAGCTTTAAAAATAGCTTACATATAATCAGAGAAGTTTGCCAAGTTTGTGATGGATGAATATATAGATTAATGGACTCAAAGTTACAAAAGAGATCCGTTTTTTTCTTTTTTAATTAGCACCTGTGAGCTGTTTCCCATTAACACTGTGCACATTAAAAATCCCTCTGCTTTTTCTAATTAAGTAAAGTGGAAACAGATTAGATGGCTTCTTTGAACAAAGGTCAGTGGCTGCACTCCTCTGTTTGTTTGTTTGGCCGGCACCAGGAGAGAGTCTGCCACTTCTTCCCAGAATGTCACTTCACAATCACTGTTTGTTTTACGGAACAGCCTTTTCCCTACCCTTCGTCTCCATCGCCTCTCAATCTTTTTTTTTTTTTTTCGCACAATATGATCAATAGATAGAGACGTGCCTCTCACTACTGTCAGCTTTGTCAGTTTCCCTCCCCCGTCTATGAAAGCATAAGTATGTCCTGCTCCACAGGTGGGGAGCAGCAAAAAGAGAAGATGATGTGATATAGATTTTCTGCTGATATGATTATGAAGCGCGAGGAATGTCAGATTAAAGCTGGACTGATGAAAGATATGCATCAATCAGCCACGTCTCCTGAGAGGCTGCGAAAGCATGACATGGTTGTCAAGAAGGAGGAATATTGTGACTCATCCCTCACTAATCTCCCTTTCCTGGACAATTGATCAGACTTTCATATCCATTAGCCTGGCTTTCAGAGGTGCTGTAATGAAGGGGCAGACTAAAGACATACTTTGAGACCGAACTTATCTCTCAGACAGAGCTGATGTGATTCACACAGGTATCCTGAACCTCCTATTGTGGAGTCTGGAGGCCTCCTTGAATCCCAGGCAACACAAAGAATTGTTTATTTACACTGTAATTTATTTCACTGCAAAGTGCTTCACTATTATCTCAGTGTAGAGGACTAAAGCTTGTGCTTCTATCATGGGGAGGCCATGATATGAACTTGTCTGAGATAAGAAGCAAATTATTCCCCATTTACATCTGCAAAGATTTCGCTGTGTAGACATTTTATGCATTCATGAGTAAGTAAAGATAGATTCCACAGGAAATCATTGAATATAGTTACATTTTAGTTATTATTTTAGGATGCAGAGAATATTTTTCCTTCCTTCACATAATTCTTTCATTGTAAGCTGCAGGTAGATTGCAGTTGTATTTGTTCAGCTAATACATGGTTAACTAGAAATACTACTAAAGTATAATGATTTGAGTCCAAGTGATAACTGATCAAATTTGAAAAAATACCCTTAAGACACATTTTAATTTCATGTCCAAGAAGCCAGAAACATGTTTTGAGAGGCCACCATGATATTGACCTTTGGAAACACAACTTTAATCAGTTAATCTGTGAGTGTCAATTTGAAAGGATTCTCTCTCTTCTTAATTTGTAGGTCGCATTGATGTTTGTGCAAGATGTAAAGAAATTCCTTTTCCTGATTCCTGATCACGTTCATGTGAACATGAGGTCACCATGACCTTGGACTTTGACCTTCATCCACCAAAATCAAATCTGTTCATCCTTGAATCTAAGTGAACATTTGCACTAAATTAGAAGAAATTCCCTGAAGGTGTTCTTGAATGATTGTGTTCACAAGGGAAAATGTGCTTTGTGAGGGGAGTTACCGTAACCTTCACTCTTGACCTTTGGCAACCAAAATCAAATTATCTCATCCTTAAGTTTGACTGAACAATTGTCCATAATTTGACAAATTTCTCCCAAAGTGTTATTGAGATATCCTGATCATAAGAATGGGAAGGGTAGACAGACAACCCTAAAACCTAATGTCACCGTCCACTGGCTGCCGCTGCCAGTGCAGAGGCAGAAGTTTCTTTGACTTGGCATCATGCAAGCTTGTCTGACCAGTGCTGTTTCAGAAACAGGAAACCACATATCTAGATTTATTGTACTTTTTAAATTTGGATGAGCAGCAGTTCTCAACCTTGGGAATTGGGCGCCAGCCAGAGATCGCAAGATAAATCTGGAGTAGCCTAAACTTTTCCATTGAATTTCTGGTTAATGTTATCTTCCAAAATAGCATTAATTATTCAAGTTGTGATCACACAATCACTCAAGGTAATTGTAATGGTTTTCCTCTTGCATCCTCTAATCTATATATTATTATAGTGTTTTATCTGACTTTTTTATATTAAGCTCTTTTCACTTTATTTTGTGAAAAAATGTATTATAACACTTATTGCATTGCTAACCTGACCGGTCCTTCTTGTCCAAAACTTTTCATTGTACTGCTGACCCTGTGTTAACTTACATATGACAAATAAAACTGAACTGAACTTAAAACTTGAACAGATACAATGAAAATATGATGAAAACAATGTTGTGAAAAAACCTGATGAGAAGAATGATTTTATATAGTTATTTGTCCTTTTGAGCCTGTTGAGATTTTATTTTGGCATTAAACACTGCATAAACAGAACATGTATACCACATGGGCATACACGCTCCAAAAGTCAAACTTGTACTAAACATAAAGGCCTGTAGTATGACCACAGCCTGCGTCACGTTCCAACACACAGAAATCATCACTAACTCAGACATTTCCTGAACAATAAGCAGTCAACACTCACATACCCCACTCCACTCCAGCTTTTAAAAAACGTGATTCATCTCAGTGGGATTCTTATTGGTACCCTGTGGTATGATTATCACCAACACATTCCCTCAGGCTGAATGCCCTCCACAACACCTTTGTTTAAAAAAAAAAAAAATCTGAGTTACGCATGAGAAGAAGCTGACAAAGCGAGCCAGACGGGAAGAAGAGAACGACAGAATTTAATAAAGTTCAACAAGGCAGAAAGGATTGCACAAGCAGTGAATAGCGATTCTGCTTTTTTCTCCTTCTTTACAACTTCTGCCTACTTAAACACTTTTACACCCCGTTCTTTTCTCTGCGTCTGCATTCACTGAGAGAGGAATAGCCGGACACAGAGGGAGACCCTCATTCCGTTTTTATTTGAATGTTGACCAAGGATGGCCACCATCTGTGCAAACTGTCTGACTCTATGACTGCTGCATCTCCAGCCATAAATATCAGATGGAGCTTTGCCTCTCAGATCGCACTTTATCCTCTCCGCTCTTTTTTTTGTGCCACTATTGGGCTTTTATCGCTGTTCTCTTAAATTTAACACGAACAGAAGCACTTCATCGTTTTCAGCAAACAGTGGTTTTTGTCTAACATCATGTCATACCCTGATGTTCCTGTTTGGCTGTGGCATCTGGTGCTTTTGTTTTTCTTATTCCTTGTCATAAAGAAAACCTCCTCTGTGTCTCCAATGAACCCACGCCACACTTATCTCTCGCTGGGAACTTCTCTTCCCCCTGGTCAGTGAAAAGCCATCCACTAAGCTCAGACACACGAGGGGAGTGGTGGAAACAGGGTGGATGACATTGTTTTCAGTGATATGGATGTACGGCTTCAAGACAAAAGGGTTGGTTGAATGTTGTCGTGTCAATAAGCCATCAGTCGCGCTGCTAACAATAAGTTAATGATTCCCCAGCAGTAATACATTTATGAATAGAGAAGTGTCTTCTTCAGCCCAGCGGGTGTGCCCATTAAAACGGAGCATGAACAAAATAATTGTGATTTGCAGATAAAATCCACTTTAGAATGGGATTCCGACTGAGGAATTGTTGAAAGAGGTGTAATTTTCCACTAAAACGTGACACACAATCACAGGAGCCCTGCTAATAAACTTGTGTGTGTGTGTGTGTGTTTTGGAGTCTGCGTCTTTGTACTATATAAAAAATGGATGATAAAACATACTTCGTGTGGTGCAATTTCTTTGTTTAAAGCAAAATCCTGTGAATAGGGTCTTAAATAACCTTCTTCATTCTTAGTTCTTAGCTGATAAACAACACTGATTCAACTAATAGTAGACATAAGTACTTTTGCTTTTCTAAATATTCTTAGGAAAGAAAAACAACATCCTCTGCTTTGTGTTTCAAGTTTCTAACAAACAGTAGTTTAAATGGAACACATTTAAAAATGTATAACTGGAGATTTAACATGTAATTGCAGTAGGTCCGGCAAAATTCACACCTGCAACAGTATTACCATTAAACAAAGGTGTTGGAAGAGGGATATATATGTAAAACAGCAATTATACTTTTGGAATTATAAAATACAGCCTCAGCAGAACTTTCTTTGAAAATGCCACAACAAACAGTTTGAAGAAAGGCACGATGTGCTTTGACACCCAGTCACCAGTGGTGCAGAAAGGTGGCAGCAACCCTAGTGGCAGAACTGATTATGACGGGAGGAAAGAACTGCGTTGTGAGACATTGTTAGCTGCATCGCCCACTTTAGTAGGAGGGCGGGGTGTCTGGAAGTGACACCTAAACACTGGACTTTAACAATGGAGACCACAGTTTTTTTTCTTTTTCAAACTGATCAGTTTTTCATATCACAGTGACCACAATTGATTTCTAACCTTAACCATGTTTTTATTATTGTAACCATGGTGGCAAAGATATTCAATCCTTAACTAAATAGTTATTTAAACCCTCACTGTGATCCTTGCTTAAACCTAACCCAGTTCTATTTGCACCTAAATCTCACCAAACCTTTTATTTATTTTTTTTCAAAAGGGATTATTAGGAGATTTCAAGAATAAAGTCGTGATTTTACGAAAATAAGGCGTAATATGACAACCATCAAGTAGTAATTTTAGGCCATGTTCCATGTTAAATGGGGAATATAAAAAGATCAGCCTTTCACCTTCATTAAAATCATTATCATAAGATATTCCAGAGAGAGGAGGTGGAACTGTTTATTCTCGCAATATTATGACCTTTTTTTCACGTAATATTACAACTTTATTCTCAATTACTCCAAATCCTTTTTTTCCAATATGACCCTAATACGCCATTGAAATGTGTGGCATATTTCTTGGTTACATTAGGGGATTTGTTCAGGGAATGTCACTATGAATTGTTCAGGGACTAATGTCCAATAAGGTCATAGGTTGGAGAACGTGGGACATAGAAATACCCTCTATGGGGTATACAAGGGGTCATATATTCCTATTATTAAATGGTACACAAGTAAACAATAGGTTTTCGGTCCCTCCACAGTACAGAAACCATTCTTCTGAAAGTCTGCATTGATGAAGATGCTGGTAAATCCTCCATCTTGGTTATTTTCTCAGTGCTGCTTTCGATACTGTAGACCACCACATACTCATCGACAGACTGGAGAACTGGGTAGGAATCACCCACATGCCCTTTAACTGGTTCAGGTCATACTTTTCCAAACAAAGTTTCTTAGGGACTATGGCCGGCTCAGTCTCATCCCCCTCAAACGTGCCGTATGGTGTCCCGCAGGGTTCAATCCTAGGTCCCATTCTATTTTCCATCTATATGCTCCCCTTTGGCAACATCATCCGCAAGTACTATGTCCACTTTCACTGCTATGATGATGACACACAGCTATACATTCCAATAAGTCCTGATGACCAATCAAATATTGCAACTCTCCAAAAAAACACTGGATGGCACACAGCTTTACTAAAAAGCTGTGTGCCAAACCAACTAAACCTCTCCAAATACAATGTAATTGTCTTTGGTCCCATCTCCAGCATGGATAATATCACGGCAAACCTTGGTGAACTAGCACCATTTACCAAGTCCTCAGCCAGAAGTCTAGGTGTAGAAACCTGAGCTTCGAACCCCACATTAATAAAGTTGTGCAATCATGTTTTTATCATTCAAGAAACTCACGCCCTCACTTCCTCTTGTCTTTGAGTACTCAGAACTCAATCCACCATCTACAGTTAGTCCAGAATGCTGCCGCTCAGGTTTTTACACAATCCCCCAAAAATTACCATATCACCCCTGTTTTAGGATTGATTGTAAAATAGTTTTAATTACTTTTAAAGCCAGACATGGGCTGGCCCCTCCCTATACTTCAGACCTATTATCTCCCTACGATTAAGCCAAATTTGCCTCCTTGAGTGTGTGTCTGTGTCTCTAGACAGGACAGAAAATCGGATTCAGCCTTTTGACTAAACATTGTCTGGTAGCCTCTGCATTATACGAAACAGCAAGAAGTGCCTGTAGCTTCAGATCCAATCCGCTCACTGTAAACCCACAGAGAAAACAGCAGGGAACCTACAGGGAGTGTTAACATACAAATATAAATTGGAGCTATGGTGTATCTCGGAGCCCAATATATGTCACTGCAGTGCTGATGGTATGTTGGTATTATACCGATGATATTATTTTAGGGACCAGATCTTGTTTTTCTTGGATACTTTGGATTGTCAATAAGCTTGTGTAAGTCAAACTGATCTAATCAAAAAAACAAAGTTGCTGTCATTGATAAATGCACAAACTTTTTTGCCTCTCAGTCGGGGTCCTGGTCTTCGGAATGGGAACATAGCCACACTTTGGTGCTTTGGCCAAGTAATAAAACGTCTAGACACCAACTAACATGAATTTCCCTGAAGAATTAGTGTCATCAGTGTGAGAGCCCTGCCGTGTACTCTGGGGTGCAGTTTGAAATACTGTCTGCTAAATCAATGCTCACCTCTCCACTCTTCCTTTAATTGAACTTTGCGGCCTCCTGTCAAGACCTTTTGTCTGAGAGAACAGTCAAGTCCTTAGCTGTAATGAAGGTTAATCAAACTTTTTCAAACTACTTTCTGTCACAACAAATTCCTTCCTGTTAAACTGTGTTAAACCTGTTAATGCTGGAATCCACAGCATTTCTCTTTTTTTATAGGCATTTGTTTGCTGAAAAAACATTAATTACTCATAAATGCATTTTTTACTTCTACAGCTCTTTTGTCTAATGCAGTTTCCAAAGAAACGTGTAGATTTTGCACTAAATTCTCGAGTTTTAAGATTGATCGTCAATTGAATGTGTTGTACCCAGTCTACAGAATTATGTCGGTACAGCACAAAACAAACAGCATTTACATCCACTTGTGACTGTGCTGACTAATTACTTGAGGAGAATGTTGATGCCTTGTAAATAGAAAGTACTCAAACTGAACACCGGCTCCCTAAAGAAGGAACAACCAAAGGTATGTAAAGTGGTTTAGAAATGGCACTTTTTTTATTTTATTTTTTCTCTCTCATCGTTTTATTTTCAAGAATTGCCACTTCAATGCAAAATGTCTCCATCCATCATGTTGGCTGCATTTCCACAGCAGCGTTATTGACACAGTAAATTAAAGGAGGCTCACATCAGGTAGCTGACAGATCTGAGACATCGACAGCAAACTTATAATCGCACCTCAATCGTAGTGGGTGAGTTTCTCTCTTTTTTTTTACGTCCATACTTCTCATTTACGTCTGCCTCTATGCTCAGTAATTTCCGTCACCATTCTATTTTATATACATCTAAAAAAAAGGATGTCCTTCTTTATTGTGAGCCTATAAAATCCTCCTATTTACCTGAACGCTTGCATTTGTTGGGGATATATATTCGATTTTATTGGGTACATTTTTCTGAATTCATTTCGAGATGTTTTAGGATCTAATTTTGTGAAGCATGATTATTGCAATTAGTTTTTTCAGGAAACATTTTTTATTGACGTGTATTTATTTTCTTTCTCTATCTTGTGCCCCATTTCCTCAAGATAAGTTTTGTGAGAAACAATGACACTTTATTGAGGCCTTTGGCATAATCCAGGAAAGTAAAAAGTGTCTTATTTCACTTTATAACCTCAGCTCAGTTTGGCCATGTGAAGCATTTGTCTTGCCTGAGCCTTACTCTTATATGCATGCGATTTAAATCCTATACTGATGTCTTTCTCTTTTCAGTTGTGACTGTATATTTATGTACAACGGAGTATTTGAACCACTTAAAGGGGGAAAGAAAATCTGACATTTCGAGAAAAAAAAGTTGTTTAAAATTAAAAAAAACCCATAATACAATTGAAAAATGTGGTAATATAAAAAAAACAAGTCATAATATTACAAGAATTAAGTAATAATTTTAGGATTCAGGATCCAGGAGTGGAACATTGGTTCTCCTTGCTGGTTTTCTACAATTTATTTTCTCTCGCAATATTATGGCTTCCTTTTCTCATTAAATTCCAACCTAATTTGCATAATATTATTGGAAATCGTTCTGGAAATCTCAACATTGGTTTCCCTTCAATTTGGTCCATTTGGTCGTAATTATGCAAAGTCTTCTATTTCAATTATTCACTGGAAGATTTTGAAAAAAGTGTCTTAATAGCATCTAAGGAGAGGGATAAGAATCTGGTCTGTGTATGACGGAGGATTTAATGGATTTGAACGGACACTGTGAAGATATGTGTGACCAGTCTCAAGTCGTCCACACCCTAAAGACGTTGGCTCTTTATTATATAATGTGACAACATTTGCCTTCAGTAGATTATTGTTTAGTTGTTCTGCCTGAAACAAGAGCGCAGACATTTCTTTGAGACTTTGGCTGCTTTGAACTGAGGAGCTGCATCAGTCAGAGACTTGGAAAAATGCTTCTTTTATGTCAGCTCCTGGATCGTCTAAATGGCGTGGCAAACTGCCCTGGTTACCATGGCTCTGAGAGGGTTTGGGAAGCACATTAATCATGAGGATTTAGATCCTTTCTCTTTTTATTTTATTCTTCCCCCCACCTTTTTTCAAAAAGACACAGCCTCTCTCAGACAACCTTTATGAAGCTGATTTATGATGTTCAATATCTGTGCGTGTAGATCATGGGAAATGACTCTGAAAGGTAACGGTTTATGAGCGAGGGGACATACCGTCGGTGTCAGTGGACTTTATCTGCTGTTTTTTCAAAGTTTAGTTTGTGTTTCAGTTGAAAATATCAATGTTGTGACCGTGAAAAAGATATTTGAATCTGAAGTGGAGAAATGCTGGAAATTAAATCTCACAGCATATAAGGGATTATTGTACAAGTACATTGGTAGAATTCTGGCTATATTTTTTCATAATAAAAGGCTTATGCTGTGTCATGAGTGGATATTAATGTGTGAAAAGGGCTGCCATGCTGCAGGTTTTACAGCTTAATGAAGATTAAATGTCTTGGAAAAGCTTTGGCGTCAAAAGGTGTATTCATTTGCTACAATGGCCACATTTGGCACTCAACCAGCCCCTTGTTAATTGTGTAATCTGGAGCAAGTAGATGATGTCTGACGTGGCCACTCGCAGGCTTTTATTGAGTAAATAGAGCTCTTTGTGCCCACACATTTTACCTATGACAGACAGGCAGCTGATAAAAATGACATCATGCATAAAGAAGTATCGCTCTTGCTGTTGTGCTTCTTTTTCTGCAGTGATTTTTTCCCCTCTTTGGTCAGAGACAGCAGATTGATGACGCCGTGACAGAGTGACATTGCATTCTGGGAACCCAGGACTATAGCTATAAATCCATGGCGATTCAGCTTCACAATGGCCTACTGTCTCGCCATTAAAGGGTAGGAGGTTGTTAGTGCAACTCTACTGAGCATTATGCTTTCTTTGGGGGGAAAAAATGAAGACACCAGAGGAAAATAGATGGGATGGTAATGAATTATGAAAAACTAATAGGATGAAAAAAGAGGAAGAGGAGAGAGAGAAAAACTTGTTTGGTGAGTGGAAATTTCCCACGCTCTTTGGACATTAAAGCGCTATGATTCTTTTCAAGTAGATCTGTCAAATCAGAGCTGTATTAGAAAGCAAATAAAGCACGTGGACAAATAAACACTCCAAGTTTCTTATTGACCTTGGAGAACCAGCTGTGTTGTGAGTGCAGCAGCTCAACTTGGCTGTCTGCACCCTCACTCAATTCTACTGTGTGTGTGTGATGTGTGAATGAGTAGCAGAGAGTCCCTGAGATCACATGTACAGGACAATACAGTTACATACATAAATATGTCTGTTCAGACAATGTCTATCACGAAATGAGGTAAAACAGCGGTGATTGAGTTAATGGCCTAATACTGAAAGTATTGCAATATTTATATATTTGCAGTATTATACAGACAGGGTGTCAAAATGCTACGTTAAGTTGCTCCTAAGGCAAACGGAGCATTTCCTACTGCTGCAGCTTCACATTAAAAGCATTCAACTAGTAAAACATGAGTTTACTGTTATTACGACTTAGTCAGAAGAAATTGCATTAACTGCTATAATTCATCAAAAATGTGTCAGCAAATCAAGACATTCTTGGTGTTGTCTGACAAGCGGATTAGTTTGTAATATAGCAGTGAGTAATGGTACAGTCACACCTCCAACGTCTCAGCGAGGCAACTCCTTCCACTGTGCCCTGCTGTTTGGAGACTCTCACCATGTGCAGCCTAAATTCAGATCACAGTTGCTCACAATATGATGGGAAAAGGCCAACTATTGCCTGACCTCTTTATCAAAGCCAAAGTTTCTTGTGCTGCCCACAGAATTCTTAGACCTGATGGATTAATCCAGATTATTACAGTGTCACTAAACCAACCAGGAGTGAAATCTTCAGAGACTGACACATGTGATGAGTCACTGTCAGTGAGAAGAATGCTGGATACTGTACTGAATGATATGTCAGGGTTCCTGCCAGTTTCAACAAGTTAGATTTGAGACTTTTTAAGCTCATAATAAATTAGATTTCATTTAGCATGATAGATAAGTAAGAATGTCCGAGTCCCAGAATCATGCACACTGCCCCATAATTGAAGATAAGGTGAAATAACCTTGTGGAGAATAACCCTCTAAATGCCATGTTATCTCTCAAACTACAGCCAGAGACAGACGTTGAGTGTACAGTATTAGTATTAAATTCTGACCAGGGTGTTTGTAGAAGATCAGTTAACAGATTCATGTTGGTCTCTTTTTTAGTTTTATTATAGCATGCTAATAATAATTATATCTACATAATTGAGAATGAACTACAACACACAGAACCATCACAATCTATGCATGCCACCGAAATATTTCTTGTAAAAAAATGTAAGCGTGACAGAAGTAGCATTAAACGAATGTTAACATAGTTAAGACCTTTAATATTTAATATTTTAATGGATTTTAGGCCTAAAATTCTGATTCTTACATTTACGTCTTTTTAAGACCAAGCAGAAACCCTGTATGTTTCCATATGTACAGAAGTGGGTCCTTCTGCATATATATATATATATTTTGAGTTTTGTGTGAAGAGGCTATTTAGGATGATATATTTTACAGGGTATTACACCACATTTATATGACACTGTAATACAAATGATATAGATTACGTCTGATTTAGTGTTGATGCTGTAAATATTGATGGGTGTGATAATGAGTGGAAAGAAGCTGCTCTTCCATGAGGTTGTTTAATCATGAATTTAACATTATTCAAAATCAATATTAAAAGCTCACTTCAACCAAACTACAAAATATACCTCTGTAGTGCAGCTGGTTCCTGAGGGGTCGCGCAATAAATTGAAGGTCTTCAGTCATTTAACAGTAAAGTAGCAGAATAAAAAGAAAGAAACTAGAAAGGCATTCACATGCCTCAAGGCCCAATTGGCCTCCAATGAAACCACATTTTAATTCTCTAGAACTGAATCTTTTTTTAGATCTCCATCAAATCTGAACACACTCATAGATATCAGTCCCTTTAACGTGTCCGATTTTTTTCATCAAGATCCAGGAATTATTCTCTGAGAAATGAGGGGAAATGTTGAAAACACCCTATCTCACAATGTTCAAGAACACATCTACCCTCTGCTCCAGATCTAAACCAGCATTTGTTGGCTTTGTTCCTCGGTGCACACTACATCCTTCAACTAGGTTTTGTGATAGTCCGTCCAATAGTTTATGCGTATTCTTGCTCGCAAAAAAACAAACAGGCTGAAAATGGAGGTAAAAACAATTACTGTTATATTTTTTTCCTTTTTAAGCGTCTGAAATAATTCAGATAATGATTGATTAGTTTTTATTCTAGCGAGCCCTAACTTACCTAAAGAATTATGAACTAATTATGATAAACATTGCTTAAGTTTCAAAAGCCTAAAGGGAAATAGAATTTTATTGATGATGCATACAGCACATCACAGAATTTAAAATAGTGTTTGGAGGTTTAACAAAGTAAACTGCTGATAGTGTGTGAAGCGACACAGTGTCAATGTTTTTCCAATACTTTTATTCCCACAAAATTTCCATTCACCTCCCTTGTAGTGGGGTGGCAGCAGAAATAGCCTCTGCATATAAAACAAATTATAACTGTCTGAAAGGTTAAATATCCACAGATTGAAGTGAGAAACGATGTTGGTGTCCGTGTGTGTTGGTGTAATTTGGGTGAATCAATCCTTTAAATACAATGCCAGAGACTAAAGTAGTACTGTAAAAGCTGTAAACTCCACCTATGCTGATAGCTACCAAGCTTTTTTCCCTTCATGAATAAACGTGCACGATGACTGAGTGGAAAGTATTTCACTCCATTTGATCACCACCAAGACTCTTGGTGATTTTGGCTCAGTAATGGGAGCCATACCTCAACTTCACCAACATAGCCTCTCTCCTTCTTCCCTTCCCGACCTGCAGCCTGAGCTGGAGGCAGCTCCTCTGCATGTCCCACCCCCCCCTCCTGTGTGATCAGGCCTGCAGCACTTGTCATCTCCCTGGTGGCAGCTTAGATTCTCCAATTTTTGCGTTAATTAATCAAAAATGATTTCTTTTCTCATTAGCCATGCAGTTGGTTTGCAATCTGCAAAATCGATGTTTTACAGATGTTTCCCTGGGTTTTGTTTTTTCGAGAAGGCGCTGATTTTTATTGGGTATAGATTTAAGAGGGTGCTGAGGGAACTCAGCCACACATAATCACACACACACACGCAGCCACAGACACACTAAATGCATACTACACGTAGACACATGCACAAATAAATACAGTGCACACACAAAACAGACACAAACACATAAACTTGGCACCTTCGAACTTACTTTCAGAACCTGGAGTCTTAGTGAGAGCGCTGCGTTGAGTGCGATCTGTTCATCTAACTGACGCGGACAGCGGCTCTGCTCTCTTTCTCCATCTTGGTTTGCCTATATCGAGGCGATCGGTGCCAAACCCAGGGGGTTGAGCCACACACACACTCTCTGGGTTGCACTCTTTAATCACGTAACAGCTTCTGGTTCTAGTTCCTGTTGGTTGTAAACAAATGTAATCTTGCATTTCCTGCAGTCTAGACATAACAACAAACCTGGCAGAACCAGTGAGGGGAGCGCATGCCGTTGCTACGGAGTGGCTGGCACAAGTCGCCAACAGACCAGGGTCTGAGGTGTAGTTGAATGAACAGTGACCAAGTGGAGGAGGGGTTCTTTAGTCTGATTTGAGCTTTGCATTAATATGACAGCTCATTGAGATAAGGTAAAAGTTAGGAATGTTTGATATTTTGTTGAAAATGATATTCTCCTGGGTGTCTTATTGTGTTAAATTTGCATTTCGGCCTTCCCCAAAGGAAAATTGTTTATTTTTTTCCATTTCATGTGAGTTTCTCTTCTTACGAATTCCTGTACACTTTTTTCACCCTGGTTTGTGCCCCCAATGCCATCTGCTGCACAGTTGTTCTGCTGTGTGTTGTTAATGGTTGTATGGGTGTGTGTGTGTGTGTGTGTGCTTCCTCTATTCACACTTGTGTACACCAGTCCCCCGCCCACCGTTCCGCTCAACTACACAAGAAAAAGAAGATGAAGCAGAGGAGCAAAGGAGCCCAAACAGAAATTATTATTGATTTAATCACATAATCAGCAGCAAACACTTCAGGCCAAGATAGCAAATCCATAATAGCCTCCCCACATAACCACCCTTACAAATTTACCATCAAAGCCCTCCGCGCACACACTGCAAACATCAGGAACACAGGGGTCACCTTCAGTCGCTGGCAAAATATTGACGTTCCTAAGGCTTCTATATGTTTTTGAGTTAAGCGTTATCAATCAGCGATAAGGGGTCTGATGACTCTAAAACATAACTTCTATGGCAGGGGGATTACTGCATCGCTTTTCTTGTCATAATCTAAACATATCTTTTTAGACAAAGGAAGTGGATGGTAAAATCAATGTTGTCATGAGGCAGACGTTTCCCTCTGTGACTGGTGCTGGGCCGTCTTCAGAGGAGATACAGGGACACTGCTCTCACCTTTGAGACGTTAAGCTCAGTGAAAGTGATTCTGTTCCTATTTCAAGAAGAAGAAGATATGTTATATTATTATAACTCTGAAATGCTTTTGCTCTGTTAACAATGCAGTATAGAAAAATAATGTCAATAATAACTGGGTAATGTTGAAGGAATAAACTTTATAACTTACGCTAAAAACAAAAACCTTTGGGGTTTTTTTTGCCTTACAAACTTGTTCTAAAAAAATGGTTGTTTGAGTCAATAAGACGCACAATGAATGATATAGTGGAATCAACAGTCGGATCAGAAATCTCATAAAAGCCCAATATCAACTCAAATACTGAGTTGGCCGTTCTTTTCTGTTCAACACAATTGTCTAATTTCGCCCGGATATAACAATGTGTCCAATTCAGATTTGAACACTCCCTCAACATCCATCTCTCCAGCGATCTATCCATTCAGTTGCCTATCCTTGTCCATCTAGCCCGAGGCTATGGAAGCCTAATTGTTTACCAAAGGGTTGCGGCTCATTTGCTCCTGGAGATTGGGCCTAATTAACACTAACTTGTCTGAACACTGAGGAGCGCTGTCCACTCCACTTTAATCTAATCTGTACTCTTTCAAAAAATAATGAGATCATTTACACCTCATTAACAAGCAATGTAATGTCTAGGCATTAATCATAATGATTGCTTATCATTTCACTTTGCAATATTATCTCCTCTAATGAAACTGTTCACACAACTGCCAAGAGGGCCTTAATTGGTCGTGTGAAATCACAGAGCACCCGGCAGCTTGCCGCGGCGTGTGTGAAGTTCTAATTTGCATGGGTGGGGGAGAATTTGAGGGGTGGGTCGTGTGGGGATGGCATAACTTAAGCACACATGCACACACTAGTACACGCACATGCTCAATGTGTATAGAAATGCGCTGAGGTGATTTGAGAATATGGACCACTGCTCCCCCTTTGTTTATGGCCCAAAAATATTTGCCACCAGCTGCGGAGAATCAAACTAAAACTTTCATTAGGTTTAGTTTTTTTCAAAACATCCTCCATATTTTAGGCATTTTCACAACGTCTGTTTGGAAATATGAGACTTGAAACTTAATGTCTGGTCCTGATGTCTGCTGTGTCTCCATGGCAGTGTTGTTAATGTGATTAGCCAGGTAAACATGGCACCCAGACTGATCCCAGCTTTGTGCCTCCACCGTGAAGCCTAGACATGAAAGACACACATCCAATATTTCAACTTTTGATTTGCAACCTCTCATAGCCCACTGTAGATCCACCCAGCTGGACGTCGTCGGCCCCCCTGCCTCTTCAAGAGGGATGCTAAAGAGCGCTAATTCCAGTAAAAAATATAACATCCCTTCCCAGTGTGTGGATCATCTAAAGAGGCCATGCTTGACTGGAAGGTGGAGAGCAGTGAGGCCGCTCCGTGGCCGCGGCTCCCCAGGCTTAGGAGGGCTTAGGTGCGGATGTCATTTGGTCTTTCTCCCTGGTCAGAGCAGCTAGCTGCTAATTGTGGCCCCTGGTCTGTGAGTTGAGCTTGTGTAGCTGAGGAGAAAAGACTTGCCTAAATTGAAATCTGAGTAGCGTGTCTGAGAGTCGGTTCGACTTCCACTCCATCATGGCTGCAGTCATAATTCCTCCTGGGCTAATTTCATCATCCATAGAAACATTGGTTTGTCTGTTGGGTGCACTCCATCATCCTATCCTCTTATTTTATTCCATTTTGCTGTTCACTGGATCATCCTCGCTGGGAGCTGAGACTTCGACTGACAAGTTCTGAGTGGAACTAAAAGTCACGGCCAAGATAGAAGTCAAATTGGAAAATGGTGGTAGTGCAGCATTGATTTTGACATCTGAATATGGTTTAGTTTTAAAACTAGTCCTCAGTCTAGCTGCGTGAGGAGAATCACTCTTTCTGTCGTCACTTAGTATTACTGGTAACAACTGTTCTCACTTGTTTACGAAAATACTGCTGACTGAACGAGTTTAGTTTGAGAAGAGAAACTGGTTCGGACAATGATGTGATACTTCTGTCAATCCCATGAAGACAGATTTAGTCTGATGACATCATCTCCGTAGTTTCTGACAGCAACAACATAATTGAAAAAAAATATGCTAACGTTACATGCACAAAACTGGTTGGCATGTTTGTTCGTAGCTGCTGCTTCTTTTAGTGGATTGCAGGTCATTTTAGTCCATAAATTTGTAGTAGCAATATGTCCATAAATCTGTTTCTTCCAACAACACCACATTACTGACAGAGACAGAACATTACTGAATACAAGACCATTCTTACTATTGGTACTGCAACAGATGAAGTCTCTAAATCAACTCCTGACCAAGGGAGGTTTTGGGGCAGTGGGGATGATACTGTTAAATATACTAGGGCTAAACTGGAGTGTGTGATTCTGCAGATAAATGCAGCTCACCTTTGACTTTGCATTAAAACAGTGATTAGTTTAATTGTCAATTTATCCATTTGTCACTTTACTCTGTTGTTTTTATTAAGAAAAAATGTATATATTTTCAATTTCCTTTTCAGAAAATACTTTTATTTAGTTTTCATCTTGGTTTTGCCTTGAAAAAAGGTCAACATGTCGGATGCTTCCCTGGGCCTCAGTTTTTAACTCGCTGGATACATATTACCCCATTTGTTCTTCTATTAGATAAAACAAGTTCCATCCAGTTTTTTTTATTCCATAGTGAATTCAATAGACCTCTCTACTAAATATCCAGTAGACATCTTGGTTGTTTATGAAAAACCCTGAGTGGCCCTCCAGTTGGTGCGCTCCTGTTTTGGTCATCATATTAAACCCACCCAATTTTACATAGAGGGTTGAGATTAGCCCACCAAGCTTCCGTACATTTGGAAATCACTCTGTAAATCACTTCATCACTCTCATCCATCTGTGATAGTGAATAATCATGAGCTCAGTGATTGGTTTGTATGCTAATGTTTAAGCACACAGCATTTGTTTAATGGTCATGTTTAATAGAGAAACAGTTCACCCCTTGGGAGGGAAATGCCCTCTTTTTTTTCCAACCCCATAACCCCCTGGTTCTAACCCCAACCCTGATCAAATCATAGAACTCCAATGGTTGCTGTTTCTAACCCTGCAACATTAACCAGAAATTAGTCTCAATTACTACAGCTCTGTCTGCTAGTCGACCAACTCTCTCCCTATGAATCCTCTGGATCATCTCCCCTCCTCAATGGAAAGCTAACTGCCTGTTCCTCTCTGAATTACTGAAGCCCCTGGTTAACATCCGCTGTATGGCGAAATCAAACGACTGCGCTGCCATAACCACGTGCTGATATGATTTATTCTCTCCCCCGAGGACCCCTCTAATGAACAGAGATGTATGCTCAGCAACCCTGTACATGTAACCTCCGTGTGCTCAGAGGACGGCCGTCCTGTAATATGATAAGTGCCTTGTCGATAGGCTGTATGATATGCTAATCATACTAAAACACGGTGCCGCAGGCTCTCCCTTGTTTATTTATGAAGGCTTGACCTGAGGGAGAACAATAATCGGCTTCTCTCTGAACTCTCTAACCCCGGGAGCCAAGGGAACCGCCAATCACACACATCTGAGTCCTATAATTCCCCCACCTCTCTCGCTCTCGCTCTCTTCCCCTTCAACCGGCGCTGAAATGGCAGATTTATGCAAACAGCACTGTGTGTGCATTTTCCTGCCTGCATTTGTCCGGGGCACATGTCAAGCGCTCAAATCATTAAACTAATTATTAATTGGGACTGACGTAAACAAGTTGTCAGCAGCCTTCAAACTTGACTGGGCTCTCAGCTCAGCAGATGCAACGCTCTGACCCAATGTAGTGCAGGTATGACAAACCCATCACTTAGATATACTTATATAATAAACTTTAACTGATTCAATGCAGGAAATAAACCTCACACAGAAAGTTGCACTTCTAACAAATCTTTTGGATAACTGATGAGAGAAATAACAGTTAAGGAGCGTCCCTATACTGCTTTAGTTTTTTTTTTTATGTTTTCACACCTGAAAAGATGAGTCATGGTCCAAAATGAGATTGATGTCTTTGCTACATTGTTCACATTTGATTGGTTAGTTTTGGTTTCATGTTGCTATTTAGGGAGCAAACCAAAGACTTTTTGTATGACATACAAACGTCCTGTTGTCATAACATGGGCTGCGTCTATCTATGCTTGATGCTGATTGATTTGCATACTGCTATCAATCTGATTGGTGATTTGGTTGATCTGGACCTACACCACCTCAAACCAAATTTTGGTCCATTGGTCTTGACCACGGTCTGAGGGAACTTTCACATCTTTTGTTTAGGTAAAACAACATGAAGCCACCTTAGAAACTGGTAAAACAGATTCAACTACATTGAACAGTAAACCTTTATGAATATACCATTAACTTAAATGTTAAAATTTTTAATGTTAATTATTTTATACATGTGTCTGTGCACCCTATGATAATTGATGTAATATACGATACTGGTCTACTGTGCCTGCTTCTGACTGGAACGTACCAAACACACATTAGTACAGTAAAGTAATTACAAATCACACAAACCGCCTTGAGGTAATTGTATGCTCTGCACACAATGGTCCACTGTTCTATGGTAAAGTACATGTCCTCTGTGCTTCTATTGTCAGGGGCCAAGTTTCAATGTTTTTTTTCTTTGTTTTTACTAAATTTTCAGAAAATCAGCAAAACAGAATGCAAATGAATCTCAAACAAGGCAAAGGCGGGTCATTGTCCGTTAGCTTCAGTGTTTCTTGCCTTTGACTTTGACGGTTGGTGTCTGGTTATAGATCGGCTTGTCATGAGTACAGCTCTCCAGCCCACTGCAAAAGTAAGGCTGTGCAAATATTTTGAGGAAGACGAGAGGCTGCTCTGAATAGCTAGTGGATGTAAAGGCCAGCGTAGAATATGTCTCTCACTGGGGCGACACTTTTATTTGACAATCTGTGTTGCGGCAACCACCAAAGACATTTGGCTTTCAGTAGAATTAGTACTGTTTTCATACAGTCTTAGTCTCAAAGTATTAAAAAAGTGCAAATGTGTCTCGGGGTGGGGCATAAATCAGAGCTTGGTCCTTGCATCTGTGAGCTGGGAAACAAAGGTTTGTTTGTGTGCCTCAATCACTCTTGCTCATGAAAGCAGACACTTACTTGAAAAAAAAATCCTCTCTCTCTCCCTCTCTTTTTCAGGGAAACACTCTCAACCAACATCCTGGGTATAAATTTGCAAAACGCAATACAGGCCTGATTGTGTGTTGAGTGGATGCGGGGTGCATACGAATAGACCCTGGAACCCCTTCCTCTCTCCTCCTCCAAAGAGTACCACCCAACCCCTACCCCCATCTCTTCTCGAGCTGCCAAGTAAGTAAAAAAACAAACAAAATATTCAATTTTATTGTCATTCTTGTTACAGGAGAGAATTTGGAGCTCTCTTCTCCATTTCAACGGGACAATGTAAACTTGGTAAAAAAAAAAAAAAGATCTGATAGAATAAGATGATTTTTTTTCAATTAACATGTAAGTTCCTCCCCCATCACAAACTACAGGCTGATGTGACAGGATATGACTTTGAATTTTTAAACAATTCTAGTGTAATTCTAGACCTTTTATCTGTCTCGCATTATATCAGGAAATGCACTTGATTGATTCTGATTCTTCACGTCACATACTCAGATCATGAAGCTACAGTCATCAGTAGGACTGAGGCTGTGAGAATCTGAATGGAGCGGCTGGGAACAAGGGAAGCCTTGGCACTGACACCAGGTCAGCTCGAAGCCCCCTCACAGCCCAGCCCTCAGCACCAGGTGTTCCCTGCATTCAAATGATACTCTTATTCATAGACTGCCCCGATTGGAGTATTAAAACTCAAAATTTGCAACTGAATGCTGATATAATCCTGGAAATATATGTCTCCATTAAAAAGTAGCCCATTTAAAGGAACAAGGCGGTCTTTGTGCGAGGCTTTATGTTTATTTATCAAGGCGCTAAAAGGGAGCCAGGGGCGGGGGTTAAGGAGAAGGGGATGGGGGGGTGGTGGTGGGGGAGAGACTTTCCAACTGTTTACATGTTAATTTCAAACTTAACAGCCCTTGTCCCTGGAACTATTTATACACTGAATGCAAATCATTTTTTTTCTCTTTTTGTTATCGTCTTTTTTTGCACACACTTGACTGTTGATGGAAAAATGCAAATTAATGTGAGAAGGGAAACTTTTGTGAAAGAATTAAACAGCGGGATTTGAGTGACAGGTTGCATTTTGTTGATATGATGCGGTCATTCAGTCTCACTAACGGCAACTGAATGCTATTTTCTGCTCATACAACAGGTGTCGTGTAATGACCTTTACCAAGCACTGTCAACCCTGGTAAAAACACTACAATGACACTTAAGGCCAAGTTGCCATTGGTAACCAGTGGTACGGACTTTCCCTTATGACCATTTAGCCAAATCCCAATGTTGAAGTGGTGGTGTAGGCAGTGACTAAGGCTACATCCACACTACTCCAGAGACTTGCGAGTGCGATGACAGTGCTCAGATCAGTTTGTTCCAGCAGCGTCCCATCCCTACTCTGGTTGCGTACGATAATATTCCCCCCAAAATACGATAATTATAAGCTTCTGGTACGATACTTCAACAATTCCCATCTGGCAACGCTGGGCTCCGATCACATGACCCTCTTCTGGAAGAAAACAACCAGCATTGGCCTCAGCTACCCGTGTAGAACACATTATGGATAATTAATTACAAGCGTTGCTGACCCTGTTGTCTTGGTTAACAGCTTTTGTGCAGCTAAATCTGCATTTTACTTTCCATCATTGCTGCTTCTATTTTGTAACCTAGCTCTGTCTGCAACTCACAACCAAAAGCTTCCTGTGTACACCAGCATGCGCATGCCCAGTGTACGTGAGTGGTCATGTGATATGCATTTTCAGGCATGTTCACATGGACAGGGATTAAAACTGATACAGAGCTAAATTGCTCAAGTGGATGGAGATCCTTTTAGTTGTAGTAGTATGTAGTAGTATGGATGTAGCCTAAGAGAAAACAAAGGTGAGTTAAGTGGTTGTTCTTCTGGCCAATCAGCTATTTGCATTTTCTTCTTGTTCTTTACCACCTCATCCTTCCTCAAACAAAAGACAATGAGCTGACAGTGATACCTGCAAGTCAAGCAGATGTTGTCGTCTTGCATTCTCCTGTGAAGTGTGAACACACACTATTGACTGGTTCCTCCTTCTCATGCTAGCACAGAATGTGCAGGCAAGCTTGAGTCTTTGTAATGTGTTCCAGTGCAATGTATAACCAAAGAGGTTTAGCGTAGTGTCAGCTGGTGCCATCACCCTAATAGGCATATCTGCGGCTGACAACACAATCCAATATCCCAATGAGTTATGTCTATATTAAACGATTGTGCATCTCATGATTTATGCACTGTGCCAACACTCAGTTTCAATATAGGAATTAGCTTGGCCTGTACAGTATGCAGGCAGAAAGTAAGGATATTCACGGTTTGGAAAAGTGACCTTCAATGGCGTATCTTATTGAAAAAAAGACAAAGTTGGAATTTAAAAGTGTGAATATTACAGGGATAAAGTCGTGATTTTAATATTATGAGAATGGAGAAAAAACGTGACTTTAGAGTGGAATATTTATGAGCATAAGGTCGTAATTTTACAACTTTAAGATGAGGACTGTGGAGCACCTTGTTAAGTTTTACTTATTAAAAAAATTATAATTTTCTTTACAAAAATTTTAAAAAGAGAATTTATTCTCTATATTTATTTTTTATTCTAGGAACCATAACACTCAGTGACTGCAGTGACTAGTCATAGAGCTTTTCTGAGTTTTCTGTATGAAGATAGGAGTTTGTGTTCTGTCATGTGCCTCCAATTTACATTTACCTTTTTAGCAAACATAACCACCATCTTGGCCTAAACTCAATTAATTGTTTTAGCTACATAAACGTAAGAATACCTAACCATAGTTTACATTCAATATTATTTATCTGTAACTTTATGAATCTGCATTTCTGACCAGCCTCATCTGATGTGTCACTGGTTTTGTTATACAGATGAAATAGTATGAAACTAAAGAAACAGAAAAAAACCCTCCAAAATAAATACAAGCAAGAACAGATAAGGAGAAAAAAGTAATAAACAGTACGGACACAAAAACACATGGCAGATCAATAATATCAAGGCCATGATAAACCAAAAGGACAAAAGTTAATGTAAAGTAAAGTTGTTTGTTAATATTATATATTTTTTTTAAGATACCATAAGTAATTTAAATCAGGCCCTATTAGCCTGCAGCTAGTTTATGCAAGATAGCCTGTTAATCCTTCAAGAAAACATATTAAAGCAAATTAACAAACATTTATAGGTGGAGCTTCTATAAATATAAACAGCGAACACATGAAGAGTGAAAACTTTTTACTACCTGTTGCATTGTTTCGTCTAAGTTGTAAATTTGTGTGGTAAATACAGTCATGTCATCCCAGTCATGTTTAAGTTTACTGACTGAGAGAACAAAGAGAGAGAGTGAGTGAGAGAGGTTGATATGAAACGTGGTCAGCTAAAATGCCATGGCAACTGGTCAAGAGTCCACAGAGAAGGAATGTGTCTAATGAAATGTAACAATAACTCCTCCCCCTCCCTCCCCCCCCTCCCCCCCTCTCTCTGTGTGTGAGTGAATGAGTGGGTATGTTTTATGGTTGGAGTGCCGGGGCTCGACTGCAGCTTTGTTTAGACGAGTTTTGGATGTTTGGCTCATTATGTTTAGGTTTTGCTGATTGTTTTTGAGAAGGATTTGATTGAACAAACAAATGTCATCACTTTAGTTGTATCCTTCAAGGGCTTTTTATGCCATTCCCAACAAGTGATAAAACATCTTTTCAGGAGTGCATATTTTTGGCCTTCCTCTTTACTTTTTTTTCTCTTTTTTTGAAACACCGGAAAACACGAGGTCGTTCGGAGTGAATAGGACAGCAATTAATTATACAATCATTGTCAAAGTCACAAACCTTGCAATGTGAGTTAAATGTAAACCGGAGTGCAATACTCCTATGAAAGCAATATGTATGAAGGCTGAAAACACTTGTTTAGAGTAGTTTGAGTGTTTCTTTGCCACTTTCATTTAGATTGAAATAGAAGAACCTTTTATTAAAGCACCAGATTCAGAAAAAATAAACCAAACCCGCTGAAAAGGTTTTCATCGCTGAAGTACTGTACGTTGGTGAAAATTTGATTTTTCAAGTTACTTAGTGTGTGAGCGCGTGAATAATAAAGTGCACATGTCTGGTGAAAATGGAGAGTAGACGCTAACTGGTTTTGTCGGGCCTCTGTGCACAAACCACGCATAAATCAGTCATCACTGCCGCCTCTTTCTTTCTGGCTGATTATGATGCTAATATCAGCACTCTAAACAAAGAAACAATCCCAATGACAGAAATGAGAGACATGACGCTCTGCTTGTACAAAGGAGGGAAAGTATAGAGGTATTATGCAGCTACAAGATAGTGGGGCAGAGGGTGATGTCTGCAGAGAGGTTGCATCGGCCTGCTAACGCGATCACCTGAATTATGCACAAACCATTGTGTTCAAATTTCATAAACGGATGCATGAGTACCCCCACAGCCCCCGCCCTGCAACACGGGCCACAATTATTATTTATGTGGCTGCAACGCTGCAGAGAGACAATTAGTCATATTCGTGTGCCGAAATTAATTGAGAGAGATGCGGGGGATAAAGAGGGAGAACAAAGACAGCTTTTTGGCACTTGTTTCCATCTGACAGGGATAATTAGATATATGAAATTGAAATTCCTCACTGGGGGGTCCTGTTGACAACACTATTTTCTGTTTCGTTCCTCTCCCCTTTTTCCTTTTGTGTTCCTGTTTATGCTAATTTGGACCCAGTGTTTTCCTCTGACCGCTAAAAGCAGCATCCTCCCCAGCCTTGGATTCAATTCACTGCAGAGCTACCAAGTCTGTCAGCCGGTTCACACCTCCCTTACCTGTGACACAAGGATTAAATGTGGGAATTAATTATTTCTCATTATGATCTGTAGAATGTAGCTTTTTTTAGCTTTAAGTTCAATATCAAAATAAATAAATTAGTTTATATAAAATAATTTAAATCAAAATTCTATAATGAGCTAAAAATTTACTTTCTCTCCTTGTATGTTTATATCCACATTTCATTCAAATATTTCCATAGGTCTGTTTAAATCACATTTTTCCAATGACTTGTCACCAATCTCTGACCCTTCACCTTTCTGCCAGTCATCTGCTCACTAACTGCTAGCTCGCTAATGTGTTAGCTCCTGTTTGCTGGACCCCTGTGTGTGTACTGTGCATTCACATGCTCCACAGAAGGTACCATTCCCCGAGTTGTGAAGTCGTTGTTCCGACTTCAGTGTGTTCTTGTACTTGTTGGAATGTTGAAAACTAAATTCATTTAGAGCATTTAAACAACACTTTGACACGTCTCCCCAATATTTACATAACAACAAGCATGTAAATCAGTTAAAACATACATGTCAATCAGAGAAAACATTTGTATTGGCTAAAAAGCATGGTTGAGAGATGGACATGTAAATTGAAAATGCCAAAAGTAACATTTGACAAACTCCCATTAAAATTTGTTTTAAGTTTTCCCAATTGGAAACTTCATATGTATCTTCACAGGGCTGTGTCAGCACTAAATATTGGTCTTGCTGCACAAATATCGTTCTGTTACAGGGGGAAATATTGTGGTTTGTATTTTATCCTTTAACCCAATGAAAATCCTCTTGGGCAGTGCTGAGCCCTGGATGCTGTGAGGGTGGACCTTGTGCTTCCATGCTTCCGTCTATTTACAGCAATTTGTTAGTGTCATTTGTGAGCGCTTGTGTCACGTGAACCCCCCGTCGCAGTGCAAGGGAGGAACATCTGATAAAAGAACATTGTGGTTTGAGTGGAATTATGGGTTATGTCACCTTTCACCACATAACGAAAAGGGGCCTCTCATAGATTTCCTCCTACATGAGAAACAACTGCTGTCATGTTTCTCACAACTGACAAAAAGAAGTGGTACATAAGAGAGACACATAAATAAATTAACTTCATATCTGACACTTCAGTATCTGCATCTGTGGCAAAACTGTGAAATATATGAAAACATAAATCTTATTTTTCTTGCATGTTTTTTAAGTGGGAAAGTTGTTAAACTGCACTTTAGCAACACTTAGTTAAGGTAAAGGTGGGGCTCATGTCTTTCATGGCTGGTCTGTTACAATTTTAATATAGTGGTGGCCCACAATAAATCTGTGAACGGGAAACACTGAGAATTAGGGTTAATATTTTGTGTCCATTTTGAAACCGAAGCGGTTCCGGGGGTCGTCAGTTGAGAAGCGCTCCCTCAGTGTGGCCCAGGATCCATTTGCATTAACACATCTAAAAGAGTGTGGCCACATGCAGCCCAGACCACTTCCGAATGGGATCTGAGCAATCACATCTCAAATGCATCCTCAATACGTCTTGGGCGCGTTCACACCTGTGCTCAGAACTGTCCACTTGTGATTCCATCCCTCGAGACAGATGTTAATGGCAGGGCCTTACACGCCAGATGTTCTTCTTGAGATTATGGATTGTCCAACACCGGAAAAGAAAAATCATGAGAAAAGGAAAAAAAAAAGTGTGGATGAAGCATGGTTGTTGGGAGGGGAAAAGAAGGCAGGATGGAGATAAGAATTGAACCGGAAAGAGCCTTGTGTCTAATGCTTGCCACATTCGCTCTTGAATGAAGGTCTAATTACCCATTGGTATTTGGTGCCAGTGTTCCCAGGTCCCAGCAGCCCCTAGGCCCGTGCAGGCACTGAGCGTCCAGAGCCAGCTGCCTCCCAAACACTTGCAGGTATACAGGCTGGGCTAATAGTCCTACCACAAGGGAGCCAGATGAAAGAGCAGGAAACCGCTGCCAGAAGCCCTGAAAGGATTTATACAAAGACAGGAGAGAGGTGTAAGCATGTAGTGGTGACTTAACGCACCAAAACATAAGTTACCTACCTCTTTATGTGCTGAACACTGTACCATGTTTAATTGCCCAGATAAATCTTTATGACCTGAATCCTAGGTATAAATTACTGATAATAGTATCAAGATGACGGAGGTTTCAGGTCTGTAAAGGTGAAATGTTTGAGGAAGTACATCGTTTGTTCATACAGCCTGGGATGACCACAGACTTTCATTATTAATTTATTCATACACACGACGGCATATCTTTGATTGTATATAGAAATATATTATGTAAGATCATGGTAGTTGATTTTGTTTGTTGTTTTTCAGTGAAGGGGAACAAAACAAAATTCATTCATGTTCAACATTTTTATCAGGACAGATGTTCCCGACGGCAGGAGAATAATGTTCAGAGAGACGACAAACAGAAATGCAACAGGAAATAGTAAAAAGTCCGGAGAACAAAAATAGGGTTTTGAAACGCTGGGAGAACATGTCACTTTCATCCCCAGAGAAAAGGTTCAAAATCCAAACCACTATTTTGCATGTGATTTCTTTTGTTTGTACACTAGATAGATACAAAAGATAAAAGACAGAAGATACAAAAAGGACAATAATAAAAAAAAACGGAATAAAGGCCGGGAATGTCCTGGCTTCTCATCCCTAATACGCTTTAAAAAAAAAGAAAAGAAAGTCTCAAACAGCGATGACCCTGACGACCTCATCGGGGTTATTTTTTTCACATTTTGGGAACTCGGGAGCTATTACTCAGATAAGTAATCTTGACTTGTTTTAACTAAGTCTTACATTAGTGGAGTGAAAACCTTAAATTGTGTCCATGTGCAGGCCTTAGTCACTGTAAGTCTTACCGTACATTCTAAAGTTTCTACGTCTTTGCATGTGTACATCTGCATGTACATATACTTTCAAGAGCGTTCACATCCCTGTTATTTACAAACACACCATCGCCATCTCTCCGGCTGCCAGGTCAGCAGAGTAACGTCTTAGTGGAGGGACATTGAGTAATCGTCTATCTGTGTGGGATGTGATTTCCCTGAGAGGGCCCGACAGAGCAGAGGGTGGGACGGGAATCTCGCCAATCAGGACAACTCCGGATCCGTCCTGAGGAACAGGAATTCCCACAAGCTGGATAAACATACAGTTTTGGCGGGGGAGCGGGGCGCTTGATAGTCTCTTTCTCATCTTTGAACATGGACACTCTCAAGATATTGTTATTTCTCACCACAGAAAAGCACTGTCCTGCAGAGGAGGATACGTGCGTACACCTACCACCACCGTGGGACAAGATGCAGATTAGAACATTTTTTCTTCAGTGTGCATGTCAATATTTTGATATTGTTATATTTTAACTTCTTCAGCCCACATGTGACACAGCACTTATATTGTGGATTTATTTGTATAAATTGTGCACTTGCTTGGTGTGATGTTAAACTGACTTGCCATTTCTGAGAAGTTGTGTGTACAGCAGAATGCTTGTTGCTGCAGTTTGACACAATATCTTAAATGAAATACTCTTATCACAGTAAAGGCTGAAAAGTGATCACAAAATACAGAGAACAAATAGATTGGAAGATACAGGACTGAGATAGAGGGAGAGAGGATGGGTGGAGACATTTTACAGCCTTTAGTATTACGTCAGCCTTTTTTTGTTTTGCTTATAGCATGGCAGAGGCTCTGAGGAGAATCTTGTCCAGAGAATGCAAACTGTGTTTTCCCTGATGGATTCAGACAGAAGCATTGAGGGACACGGGGCTCACTTCAGCTACCTCACATTTGAATTTTGTTCCCTTTAAGAACTTTTGTGTGTTTTTTTTTTTTCACTTGAGGGTGTAAAGGCTCTGACTCCATATTTCTTTCAGCATTGGAATATTTAGTGTGTGTACTTTTGCAGCTGTCTCAGTGCTTTCAAACTTCAGATATGCTCGTCGGCATCTGCGTTTTCATATGTAATTACTGTGAATCAACTCTTTGTGCTTGGCTCAAGTCATAAAACAAGAGAGAAAGAGCGTCGTTATGCTGGTGGGGCACCTCACTAAAACGCTCCAGTGACAGAAAATGAAAAGCTGTAATTCCTCCTGTGAAGTGAAGTCTGACTTGTCGGAGTAAAGCACTTCCTATCCTTTTGTTCGGATCTCAGAGGGAATTATAGGGGATAGAGTTAGATATGGCTGTTAATAAGACCAGCGAGCCCTGACCAGATGAACGTCAGAGTGATTTAGACCATGGCAGTTCTATTAAACTAGTAAAAAATCACATTCCTTTAACCTGGATATCTATAATTTTGACTCACTGAGAACATTAAAGATAATGAACATTTGTTCGTGTTACATCTTTGAGGTATAAACCCTCCTCAAATAAGCAAATTTATGTTTTACTTTAACTGTGGAGCTAATTTCAAGGAAAATTTAACAATAGAAATCAGACACAAAACAACATAAATCGAAATCATTAAAACTGAGCGCACACTATGAGATTTAAACCCGTTTTTGACCCAAATTCTGAGATGTGCGACTTTTAGTCAAATGTTCCCGACAATCCAACAGGTGGTCCGGACATGTGAATTTTAAGTGCAATAATCAAGTAGTGATCAATGTAGAATATAGTTGCATCCAGCGTAACTTTCTTTCTTTCTTCAAAATAAGCCAAACCAAAATGCAGACACCTCGTTTTTTTTATGTTTCGGTACATATTATAATTGTTTTTACTATTACTTATGTTTCTTTGATCCTTTTCTTTTGGAATTACCTTTAAAATATGTATCATTGTATCTGCTGTCTTTCCTTTTAGATTTTGTATAGTCTATTATAATTTGTCATCTTTGATTGTAAATGACATTGTATTATTTTGCTTCTTGTCATTGATTTGAAGTATTCTTGTTTATATTTGTACTCTTTTTACTTTGCAAGTGCTGTTTCAAAATGTGCTGTATGAATAAAGTTGTTATTATAAGGTAAAGTTATCACAGAATGGCACATACAACCAAGGCAGCGTGTTTCTGTACAGTGTGAGCACATAGATCGGGAGCTTTGGCTTCACATCTCAGACGATTTGCTCTCACAGTGTGAGGTGGAATTTAACAACAGCATCACTAAAGTTGCCCAGTGCATGTCCAGCTTAACCACAGTAAATCTCACCCATCTGTACACACTACTCCCACGTCTTTTTACCAAGGCATCAGCTGATTGCATTGATGCCCTCAGCTCTCATATTGATAAGCAAAGAGGAAGCACATTGGTCGGACCTGGCGAGGTAGAAGGTGGGGTTAGGAGGTGGGGGGGGTGGTGCATGGAGATCAATGGGCTAATAAAACAAATCGATGGAATGAAACCACAGAAAAAAGTGAAGTCATTAATTTGCAGAGACAGGATGATCCCACCAACCACATGCATTGATTAGAAATGAGGTCTGTGGAGAACCTTCGGGGGGTATCATATTAGTGGAGGGAAACAATGGCCAGGCTTGGGGACGGGGGGTTGGGGGGGGGGGGGCGCTTTCCTCCGAGGGTTTGCTGCTGTACTGATGCAGGAGAATAGGTTAACTGGTGGATCAATGGCCCTCTTCAGCTTGGGTGGACCAGACAGGGGCTCCGTGTTTGCTCTCCGATGCACTGTCAACACAATATCTGCAGGTGTGATGTTTTCTCTCTGCTTATGAGCGCATGAGTCCCATTGATCCCACAACCCCCACTTTCTCAAACCAAGTGTACTCAAGCATGATTATGATATTGAATACATCATAGAGTACAAAGAGGTCTGCAAATAAGGTCAGAGGTGAGGGCTAATGTTCCATTTTCATCAGTATTATCATTGTTAATCATGATTTGTGATCAATAATATTGGGCTGAGTTATACATACACACACCGAGGCCTAGAGTGCAAGGCTGGTGGAGTTGGAGGTGTGACTGGCGGTTTTGTGAAATGCCTGTTTTGACAGAGGACACACACAGTGACCTGTGTTTTGAAGCCGTGTGTCGCCCAAAAAGGTTGTAACCTCACCTATCTGTGGTGAAATGGATGAAACAAATTAAAAAACCCATCCTGCTTATAAGAGTTGAAATCTGTCGGCAACCTTTGGCTAATTTTTGTGACTAGATTCAGCGTCCACCATCAACCCTCATTTTGATCCCAAAGGCTGAAAATCTGCAAAGTTTTCCCCGTCGGTCAGGGTTCATCCGATCTGCAGACACAGCATAGCTTTTCTGCGGCCATTGGGCCGAAAGAGAGAGAAGAAAAGCAGGTGATGTGAGATTGACGACTTAAATACTTCATCAATCAATGCTGCAGCCAATGTGTTGTTTGGTGATTGGTGGACAATTCAGGCAATCCATCTTTCCTACCAGCAACTGGCATTCAGGATTCTCCTCATGTTCTCCATGTAATGCCTTTATTTCTTTATTTCCAGGGTTAACCTAGGCTGCAGATGTATGCGTGTGTTTCTGTGTGTGTGTGTGTGTGTGTGTGTGTGTGTGTGTGTGTGTGTGTGTGTGTGTGTGTGTGTGTGTGTGTGTGTGTTTGTTGAGGTGGGGGATGAGGGGGTTCACTCTCACCCTTCACCTGTTATTAGAGTCTGTCAGACACGTATGTCGCTGCAAAATGTGCTACACACACACAAAGAGACACACGGGGTCAATCCACTATCAGTCCATGCTAACTGAATCATACCACAGAAATCTGAACACATTAGTTTAATTACTATAATTACGTTGTATGTAATTGTATGATATTATGACCAAGAAGATTGGCAGTTTATATCAGCCGCTGTGTTTTATTTTAGATCGAGTTGATTTTGGCAGGGAATCTACTGGATTGTTTTACGCTGGAGAGTAAACAGGGCCCAGAAATTAAAGGCTGAAAGCAACTTTGATGCAAAAACAGCTTGTTTCACTGTCACTAGAGGAGAACCTTATTATGCCAAATGGAGAGAGAGAGAGAGAGAGAGAGAGAGAGAGAGAGAGAGAGAGGAACCTGAATAAAACAAGGTTTTGAATAAAACAAGGTTTTATTCAGGTGCTGGGATTTAGTATGTGAGGAAGATGAGTTATTGTGAAACCAAAGAGCATGTCAGTGAGTGTAAAGATTTTGGAAATGAAGAAATAATGAATCAGGCTTTGGTCACATTGAAAATACATGTTTTACGGATCAGTTCATTGTTGGTGTCGCCAATATCATGGCGCTAATGCACAAGTGGCTGTCCCACGAGCAGCCAATCTCATATATTTATAATGCACATTGGTTTAATTGATTATACCAGATGTTAATGAGACATGGCCACAATATAACTTATATTCAGGGACTTTGTGAGTCGGACTTTACACCACAATGAAAAATACCTTTTTCTGGCATAATTATAATCAAACAAAAATGAAAATCTAACAACCTGTGTGAGTCAAATATGCATTATTTTTGATTATTGTAATAGCATCATGCAGTATGACTTCAAACGTTACAATTTCTCTGCATCCACGCTGACCCCAGCTCTTTCTTTTCCTCATCTCACTGTCTCCACCTCCATGTGATTATAGTAATACTGAAGCCCTTGGGCTTTGCTTAATTAAAATACATCCTTTTTGTGTTCCCCTCGGAGTCCGGTGATAGAATAACTATGCAGTGTGGGGTTAGCTGCGTTTAGCTCCTTTAGGAGTTAACCAGTGTCGGTGTGTCAGGCAGCTAAATCAACAAAACCCTGCAAAGAGGGAAAAAGAAAGAGAGAGACGGCAAGGCGATGACATAGAAAGGGGGAAAAAAAGGTTGGGGTGAGGGTGAGGGGATCCCACATCGTGTAAACCCTCAGCTTTTCACAGAGAGCAGCGTTTTCATGCTAAGCTCTGCAGCTTGAACTGAAATCCTCTCACTTATCCTCAAATCCAAGATGAAATACTGTCAGATGTAGTGTGATCCGGGGAATTTGGTGTAAGACTGACAGGCAGGGCAGAGAGACGTATGAGTGACGGATACTGAGCACACAAGTGAGTGTGTGTGTGCGTGCGTGTGCGTGTGTGTGCGTGTGTGTGCGTGTGTGTGTGTGCTCGGAGGAGGAGTAGAGACAGAGTGGACGGTATTGCGAGGGGAGGAGATTTAATACAATGATTTGTCAGAGGCATAGTGAGTGACTCATGTCGATTTGATGCCTGGTAACCAAGGACACCGTGAAGAATAAATCACATAAACTAAACTGTACTGTCCTTTATTTATTTCTCACATCAGAGGATTTATTTTAAAACCAAAGTTTCCCTCATTTAAAACATATGTACATTTTATTCAGAGAAAAAAAAAATACTGTAAATGGCACGATTTATGTGTCCCTGTGGGATCTGTGTGTGTTCTGCAGTTGAATATGTTATGTGGGGCACTGGGGCTGATATTTGGAGGGTGTGTACATCCCTCATCTCTGAATAGCTCTAAGGCACGGGCAGGAAATGGAGTCCTAGCATTTTGTTTTGCATCAGTGCTCCTCTTTATTAGAGGGGAACAGAATAGGCATAGAATAATAATTGGAAAATTGTAAACTTGCTTTCATTATAATTAGCGAGATCACAGGACGCAATAATCCAATTATTTTACTTACAAGCAAGTTTCCTCATCGCTCCACAATGTGTTGCAGGATGTGTAACCTCATCCCACATGGACATGCCAGTGAGAACGGCAAAACTCAGGCCGTCTCCCTCCCGGTCGTCTCTGCCCCTCTTACATGTAAACACCAGCATGCTTGAGTGTGCTCAGACAGCTGAACATACACTGACGTATGAACAGCCATTTAGGGCCACCAGACACGCACATAAACACACATGTGCACGCAACTCAACAACATACAAATAATTGAGTAAGATTTGCTGGTACATTAAGTTTAATGTGTTTGACATTCGGCGGGGGGAAATGGTGGGCATGAGGTAGGAGTAGCCGCGCCACGTCTTTCTTCAATCAGGGCACTGCAGGGCTTCAGTTTACAACCCGGACGCAAACACGGGGCCCGTCAAAGCTAATTAGCGCTGTTGCAAATGGATGCAGGTCATGGCTCTCAGCGGATTGGTCCACAGAGGGGTCGCCAAGGGTCAAACCTCCAGTATGGAATGATATAAACAATCATCTATAGACCACAAACCAATCAATCCCTTTTAACACTATCCACTTCCTGCTTGGCTGCTCTCAGAGGTCAGAGGTCAATGTACAAAAAGACAACTGAGCCGGTGGGTTTGGGAGTGGGAGGCACATGCTGCTGATTATCTATTCACTTATGTTTATGCCAGCAGAATATCAAAGGCATGAAAAATAAACTCTTTGATATCATCTGTTAAGTATTTATCTCTTTGTGTGTCTCCTGGTTTATTCATTCACACTCAATTTAATCATCCATTTATTACTTGTCATCTCTTGATGGTATTTTAACATTGTAAAATAAAGCATCACACCTTAAGACGCTAACTGTTCATTCGTGAATTACATACATAACATACCGGCCAATAACAAGCAAGAGAAATAAGACGTGAACGTTTTTTTTATTTTTTCATACTACAGCGTGTGTTTTTCTGCAAGCTGAATAAAGCCACTTCAGCATCAACATGAAGTTCCGCAATTAGCTGAGCGGAGAGAAAAGGACAGAAAGACTGGGGGGGGGGGGGGGCGACAGAGGGAGTAGGGAAGGAGAAAGATGGAAACCAAAGCTTGAGGAATTGAATTACCGGAGCCTTTTCTCATTATCATTTAGCCGTCTTTTATGGGCCACCAGTAAGAGATGATGTTCCCATGACCCCGCACAATGCACAGACATATTATTCAATCCTGCCGCGATGAAATTCCTGCAAATAAAACCTTTGTGCCGGGCAACAGCTAATTATTTGACAGATTGGCCCCCTTCTGACTCAGGTTACAGTGTGGAGTGGACGTGTTTTAGTCCCCCCCCCCCCACCTACCCCCCTCGTCCCACGCACACACACATGCACACGCACGCACACACACTACACCATACCACCAGCACCAGCCACTAGCCCACTCTTCCCCCGGCCTCAGTGCAGAGAGGGGCCACTTTGAGAAAATCCCAGAGGGCCTCATTCTTTTCAGGAGATTATATATTTCAGCCCCCTCCCCTCATCCCTCCCCCTCCTCCTCCCGACCCATCTATCCATCCAAAATCAGGGGAGCGTGGTGTGTGTGTGTATATGTGTGTGTGTACAGGGGGGGGTCTGTGTGTCAGTGACAGCAGTCATTTCATAGTTTAAAGGGGGTTCTCAAGCAGAAATATTTAATCTTCCCACGAAAATAAAGTTGATGGTGGAGGACTGAAAAGGAGAACGGGAAGGAGAGAGAGAGAGAGAGAGAGAGAGCGAGAGAGAGAGAGAGAGAGAGAGAGGTATAAAAAAAGCACACATGTTGTGTTACTCTTAATTTACACTATTTTGAAGGACCACTGTACTTTTGCATCTCGTGTATTATTTTTGTAATACCACATTAGAGCGTTGGTGGGGTGGTATTAGTGGATTCAAGTTTTGGGTGGGCATGCCTTTGGCTTTGATTCAGTCCACTAATAACAACAGTTTGTCATTAGTGTTCGGACATGGACCACCAAGATAAATGCCAGCACATGTTTAAATGATCTTGAGAGTAATGGTATTTTCCTTCAGTCCTTTCCCTCCCCATAAAGATCCCTTGTTGACTCCACGTCGCCGACATTTTGAGTTATCAGCGCAGGTTTAATCTTTACCACAGTTTAATTTGCACCAATGCAGATGATATCATTTGAGAAGGAGAATGTTAAAAGAGGTGAAAACAAAACAGACAAAACAAGGTATCAATTTAGTTAAATAATGAATATATGTCATGTTATCAAACTCCATTCAGGAAAATAAAGAAGTTAAAAGATAATAAAATGAAATAAAGTAAATATGAGGGAATACAGTTTTACAGCTTCTCAGTGAAAATATAATTAATAAGCGTACCTGCAATTATAGAACTATTATTTAACTCTATCTATATATAGCCAGTATATTTTATTAGAAATATAAAAATTGTAAATATTACTCGCAATAATCTTGTTTCTAAGATTTTCAAGAAATATTGTGAAAAAATATTGAATATATTAACATTACACTATATTATATTAGGTAACAAATGCATTATTCCATGTTTAAATGTATATGTTTATATTTTGACCCTGTTAAGTGTTAAAATTGAAACTGAAACAGTGAATAATTATAATCCTGATAGTAAGTGCTCGTAAAACACACATCACTTTTACCTACAACTAACACAACTAAAACAAGGAACTGCAGCTACTATTTAGGGCAGTTCTGCTGAACTGCTGTCGGAAATTGTCATAGCAGAATATTTCTAAAAGAAGGAATCGACAATAATGAAACCAGTGAAAAATGGAAGTTGGATTCCAATTTAAAGGAAATGTAAATGTGTGTCAGGTGAGAAATAGTAGTTGTATCCAAAGTTGCTCTCATCAACTGGAGGATGTCTGACGGCCCTCTGCAGGTTTATGAAATCATGCCACCCACGACACTCTGGTTTGAACAAACTTGCTCATCACAGACCAAAAAGCATGTTAGCTTTTCTGCCAGAAAGTTGACTAACTCCCCACCTTCACGCTCTCGTTCTCCACCTTCAGTAGTCAAATGCTCTGTGCGCTCCCGTTTCATGTCTGGGTTGCTCGAATACTGTGTTCACCTGGCATGAACCCAAGCGAGCGGAGCCTGGAGTATTCATTGCTCAACCCGGGTGAAGGTCATGGAGTCCAGCCCTTCCCTGCTCCGCTCCCCAATGAGCAAACATATGGTCACGGAGCACCTTGAACATGTTTGGGTGACCACAACTACTTGGCCTGCGCTGCTACAGCAAAAGAGACAGGGGCACTGAAGGAGGTTCAGAGCCACCTTGCTAAAGCAGAGCAAGGATAAGGAGGGAGTGTGAGGCTGCCAACAGCGGCCATCATCAGTCACTGGTTTCCCGTACACAGGTAAAGCCATGTGAAGTCGCCTGGCGAGACAGAGACGTGGGCCTCCGCAGACGTTCGGGCTCGCCTCTCCTCCTCCCCTGTTTCTGTTGTTATAAATGTGTGCAATCATAAGGTGCAATATCATCACCCTGTTGTTCAAACAGCCAAGCCTCGTCTAATCGCTTCCACGTTTCCTCAGTGCTAAGCTCATTAGTGGGTGACCTAAAGGCATGTCGGAAAAAAAGACAAGCGAGAAACCAAAAAAAAAAATCTTTGTATAATGGATGCTTGCTGTTTTGAGATAGTAAAAATAAACAGGTCTGCGGCTTTGGTAATAAATATGCTGTAAACTTCGGCTCAGAGTGTGAGTTCATCACAAACGTCTCGCTAATAACCCGACGTGTGTGTGTGCATGTATTCTCAGTGTACAGTATGCGTGCGAGTGTGCCGGGAATTTCAGCTTGTGCGTGAGTCTGTCGTGTCATTTGCATGTGTGTGTGTGTGTGTTTGTCTTTGAGCTGGCTGAGGGTGGCGGCGGAGCGTTGGCAGGGATTGGGGGTGGTGGGGCGGGTGGGGCGGGTGGTGTCGAAGATGATGACTCGCTGTTAGACTCCGCGAATGGGGATGTGAGAGTCTCTCTGGTGTCTGAGCGTCCGGCCCAGGTGGCGACTGGAAGGCCGACTTCATTAGCCTTAAAGAGGAAACAAAGGAAGATGCGTCGTGAAAAAAAAAGTGCCATCCCTCATCTGCGAGGCCACCGCCTGACACATTAGGAATCTGTATGCTCAATTAACCACTGGCAGGCTCATTTTTCCTCTCCTTCCCTCTCTCTCTTCCCCTTACTCTCGGCCGAACAGCACAGAGCGATCACACTAGACTTAATACATAGCAGGTTTATGACATTCTACACTGACAACATATTTAATTCAGTGGGAATATATGTTTTAATTGAGTTTTATTTGAAGTAAGCAGATATAAAACGTTGGAACACTTTAATGTGTGAAAGTAAAAAAAAAACCGCTCATGTTGTAATTGTAGCAATTTGTCACTTCGATTAAATAAAACAAAAGTTGTTGAAAATGCTTTTAAAACTTTTTCTCTATATACAACAAATCCACAACTGCCTCTATTGTTCATTTCAGGAGGAAGGGGGAAGTCGGATGCCTGGGAGGAAAAGAAGTGGCATGCCAAAAACACATTAATCCTCAAGTTCAATTTGCACGTGAGTTCTATTATTAGGTCTCCTGTTGCTGAGAAATGTGGGGGGGGAATTTACACAGGAATTTATACATAGAAATTGCAACATGGCAGATTTATAGATTTATGGTTTATTACATATCAGATCTGTAGTATATTTGGGCCTCATAGGCCTTGATACTGACACATGATGCTAACTCATGCATTACAGCAGAGCTCAATATAGATATACAGTATGTGATAAATGAGACTTAGCAACCAAGCCAGAAGTGGTGTGTTTTTCTTTGTCAAAACCTGGTGCCTACATTGCCCACAATGCAACAGTTCAGTTGGTGATTTGCTTGTGTTATGCTGTTGCTAATGTGGCTAATATGGCATCAAGCGGCCTACAGAGGTGTGTTAATATCACTTTGTTTTTCACTCCACATCCCATATTTTCATTTTTTCATGTTCTTTTTTATGTTAATTCTGTACTGAGTGAAGTTCAACATGGACCGAATCATTTGCACTTGTTTCACTGTCTGTACAGCCCTGCTATAAATGAAATATACACATTTGAAATCCAGACTGAATCTTTTATTCTTCTGTGTGAATCCTTCTCTGCTTCGTCATACCTTTTACACTCCAGTATCAAATAACACAAGTCAAGTGACATCACTTAGGGCAGTTTATCAGATTTTAAACATCTACTTTTATAGACTGAATACCATCTTTTACACTTTTGCAGTAATGCTCCCATTACCTATAAACAGACTGATGTGTAAAAAAGGTGTTCCTCTTTAATGGGTGCTGATATAATGCATCAGTGAGTTTCATGTGACATATACCTGCACACGAACGGGTTCCAAAACCACCATTTTTTATGGACAATGACCTTGACCCCCGTCTGCTCCTTTCATTAACATGAACATGCACACACCCAGGAGTCAAACATACTCCTTTCCCTACAAATGGTGTCCTGAACTGGCTGGATGACCCGAGGATCCTTATCTTCCCATCAACCTCCTGTGAAAAATGACAAAGTGCAACACGGCCGTGGCTGGGGTGGGGTTTAAGGTTGTGTAAGGAGGAGTGTGGGGGGCGGGCAGGGGGGGGGGGGGGGGGGGGGGGGGGGGGGGGGGCACTGTGATACGCATCAGCCTTTGATTAACGAGGTGAGCTGGGTGCTCTTTAAAATCACAGGGGTCACGGCTTAAGAGGCCTCCATCTAACACTTCGCCACACTTCACAGGACCAACTTCTTCGTATTATCGGACACGCCCCCTCTCTCCCTCTCTTTTATCCCCCCCCCTCCCTTCTCTCTGCCTCCCTCTCTCTGAGGGAGAGAGGTCTATCAGAGAGATGAAAAATGGCGTGCAGCTGGCCGAGCACTTCCTTCCCCTTGTCAGGGTCAACAGTTCACTATGCTGATAGAGACCCTCACACCTCCATTAATAAGAGCTCTCCTGCACTCACACAGGTCGCCTTGCTGCATCGCTGGGCGACCATCACTCCTACCTTTGTCTGGATGTTCCATCATTGCATTCCTCCATCCCTGCATAAGTCAGTCTTTTCTTCTGTGAGGGGGTGGGTGATGACTGACAGCTGGTTCTAGTTTGTGTAGGTGGCCTGCACCAGTAGAAGTCGAACAGTGAATCCACGACCTGTGTAATTATTCTGTAAATATCTGTCCAGAGATGATTGTGTTTCATTTTTTCAGTCATTTTCATTCTCCATCTAAAATCTTTCATGCATGTTTATACTTCCTGTGGGAAAGACCCGTGTCAAGTAATTTTACACGTTAACGTTTTATCCTGGAAAATAACCTGTTCCAACACGTTACCCAACATTTTCAACATGCTCAAGACTTTTGAATGGTATAAACACATGTGACCATTACTCATTATTGCATGTGGCCTTGCATTGGGCTTTTGGGTGTTTTCATTTTCTGTCAACATCAGTTTTTCAGGTGCTTTTCTCTTCCTCAAAGTCCCCAGTGGCTTCAAATGACAAAAAATAACTTCTATTTAAGAATATTCAAGTCTGCACTGGAATGAGTGTGTTAACTAATGTGTAAACTTTTTGACATCAGCTTTATTGCCAGCATTAGCAGAATGGATTGACAGCAGAGGCCGGCCAGGTCAGATTTAAAGTGCATCCAAAAAGAGGCGCTAATCATAATGCTGAGCTTGTTGAGCTGCTAATTGTATCTATTGTGAGGATGCAGAGTGCCTGATCAAAGGGCCCGAATGTATACGTGTGTGTTTGTGTGTGTGCTGGCCTGTACTGATTAAGAGGAGAATTAGCCCACCATCCTGAGGAGGGAGGCAACCAGAGGGGTTCAGGGAGAGAAGAGAGGGGGGGTGATGGTGGTGATGGTGCAGGAGGAGGAGGAGGGGGGGTTTGGTGTCCCCCTCCTGGAGACGAGCCCTGACCTTCTCATTTCATCCTCATTAGTATCTCATGTCAACAGAGCAGCCACTCCTTAATCATCTGCTATCATCCCAGGCCGACGCGGACACAAGCTCACACACACACACACACACACACACACACAAATAAAGACAGATAAACACAAACTAGCACACACGTCTGCTCTCAATGACACATTCACATGTATGAAAAAACATGTGTATATATGTAAATGACTATATGATGCACTGCATGTTATTAATATTACTTGTCCTCCAAACAATCGGACTTACCTCTGGAAACAATAATCCTGCAGTTACAGAGTAATTCAAGTTATTTTAAAGTTTATAACTATACAACCTGCCCTCTCAGCACTGCTCAGTGAAGTGTCACCACATTAACTCAATTATCTTTATTTCATTTCCACACAACAAATTCAATAGTATGTTTTGTCTGTGTTGTTCTTATGAGATGGTGTGGCGGACAGCACCGCAGCAGAGGGTGGGCTCGTCTGTCTGTGTCGGCCTCAGCCCCAGCAGGGTCGGGAAGGGGGGAGCGGGGGCTCGGGGTGCCAGCACAAATGAGCTCCATTCATTTCCCCCCACTTCGGCATATGGTGGCCCATTGTCCTCGGCCACAGAGCCAGAAGTGATGCAATTTGTTGGCATGTCCTGTCATTTCACAAACTGCCCATCCCACCGAGGGCCCCGGCCAGCAGAAGACAAGCAAGGGCAGCTTGTTGTTTCACCCGATCCACACACAACACGTGTATTTTGTGTGTGTGTGTGTACTGGAGATCATCCAGAACTGGTAACAACAGCTCCAACACCTACAAACACAATAAAGACATATGTAGTCATTTGCACAAATATTTTTGATGAACAGAAGAAAGACAGAAACAACAGGATCAATCAGAGTAAATCGTCTTGGAGATTATAATGTACAGTATCTGTGTCAATCCCTGTTGTTTCCCCCTGTTGTAAAAATAGCTTATCCTTATTTACAGAATAAGATCTAATCTGATTTGCACTCTAAGACAAGATAGGCTCCTGCTTCATGTTATGCAAAGACATCAGTCTTGGAAAAACAACACATATGTTGAAAAAAAACAAGAAAACAAGCGTTAATGACATGAAATCAAAACCAGCATACAAAGAATAAACAGTGAAACCACAGATACACGAGTGAGAGTGAAGCGGGCAGCTCATCCGTGGCCTGTTCCTGGTTTCACTATGCCGAGCGTGAAGCTCCTGTCTGACACTGAGGGGGAAGGAGTCTTTTTAACTTCCTGAAAAAGCAAACTTTTGACATGATGTGCACAATATGAGCAATGCAGCAGCAGAAGGAAAGAAAGAAGTGTCTAGACATGATTGCATTTAGGTCAGACAGAGGAAAACGTATGATCACACACAGTCATGCACAAAGAAAAAAAAAACAACAGTGTATGGTGTTGACAGGCGTGTGGTTGGCCGGGGTCAAACGTCACTGAACCCATTCCACACTAACATTTCTGTGTGTGTGTGTGTGTCTGTGTGTGGGTGTGCGCTTCACGGCGTGGTGTCGCTCAATACTGGTTGTGTCGGTTGGAGGTTTGCTTCTCATCGTCCGCACAGTGTGTGACCACGCCCTGCTTGCAGCCGTGTGCACGCTCTCTTGGCGTGTGATGGGAGCGTGGGCTTTCCCACTGAGAGGAAATCAACAGAGAGGAGCACCTTCAGAACCGGAGTCGGCTTCACTTCAGCAGCGCTCTGAAGATTGATGACGTTGCTCCCAGTTTCTGCGGCTGTAAGGAACAAGTGGCCCTCAGAGGCTCATTATACCTCGGTGAGATTTGGAGAATGGAGTGACACCGCTCCTGACTACCAGATTTATCCTTTGAATTGGACCTGGTTGCTCTTTCACAAATGTCAGCTGGAGAACTGTACCGAACGCCAGCTATGTGATTTCATGACTTCGGCTGAAAACCCCCCCGCTGAAGGCGAGAAACATTGTGGCACAAATAGAACAAGATAATAGACTTTTTGTTTATTTGTCACATGCAAAACCAGTCAGATAATCTTTGTCTGTCACACAAACATTTAGCCGGGCTAACTGTGGTCCATCTAATACCCCATGTCCCTGACCTCAATCCTGGCCACACTTCTCTACCCCCCCTGCTCTGTTCTTCCAGCCACCATGCTGTGGTAGCAGAGATCCCTCTTCAGTCCTATCCTTAACCCCATTTGTACCCTCTGCACCCCCACTCACCCCCCCACCCCAACCTGTCAGGCACCGGCTTCCCATGTCCATCACCGGGTGATGGATGAGGTGGAAGGTCGTCACCCCACTCTTCAGAGTTCACAGATCCCATCAGCCGTGCGGACACCCCCAAATCATAGCAGAGGGGGGCGTGGCGGAAATCATATGTTTGGGGAAGAGAAAACATGGAACAGGGATGTGTCACAGTGCAAAATTTGGTTTCACGGAGACGTGTCACAGGCAATATACATATCATTCATAAAGTATTTACTTTTAGATTTCAAAGTACTTATCAAATCATCTTGTACTTTTGTTTACCTGGTTTCATGGCAGGAGTTTCAAACTCTTGGGATTCGGCAGCGTTTACTCAAAATAGCAATGAAACAGTTAACACAAGTAAAAGATTGTTTGTTATGTCCGAATTGTTCAGGTAAAGTGTGAGGATTTATTGTGTTTTCCAAATAACAGGACAACTTATTATTAAATAGATATCTGGCACGGAGTAGAAAAATAGAAATGATTTGGCAAAAGGTAATTTTCCTTAAAAAGCAATGAAAGTGTATTGCACCCTGGTATAAACTAGTGAAGTGTCTCACCCCTGACTGACCTTAAATTGCCTCTTGAGGCCCATGGCGTTGTAGGAAAAACAGTATATTCCATGGGGTCATTTCACATGTGTCCTGGTAAACAAAGCTGCAGCATATGATTGGTGTTTAAATCGCCGAGGGAACTGGCGCAGGCAAACTGATCCTGGGTGAGTCCGTCCCCAGTTTTCCAGGAACAGAGCACATGGCGGCCACAGGAGGCAGGGTTTTCTCTCAGTCATATCAAATTGATATAGTATACATGGACAAGAAAAATAAACAATACACAATAGTGTCAAGCGTGGCCACTGACAGGAGCATAGATCAATGTTATATCCCGCTTTTGCAAAAATACCTAATTCCCCTTATTTAATCAAGCTTCTCCTTGCTCTGGCCCCTTTGGCTGATTTATAACACCCGCTGCCTTTATGAGTACCTGTTTCATTTTCTTGTCTCTGCTCTGACACCTAAAGTGATAGGAATTTTATGCTTTTGATAACAATATGAGTTTCGCTTTGGCCCCGGAATTCATGGCCCTGTCAGTGGCCAATAAATAACAGCAGCTGCGGCAAAAACATTCACGAGCTTCCACGACCAAAACATCCATCCAATAGGATTTACCTTGGGATGATGCAGAAGAAGCTATGAATAGAAAAAGGAAAAAAGACAGGGCATCACAGGAGGGGACATCTATCGAGAGAGCGCAGGATCATAGTGAAAGGTCATGTCAATGAGAGTGGAAGTGTGAGATGTTTTCCGGTGTCGACTCGTCAGGATTCATAATTGGTGTGCTGTCATATGAGCGTTTTGATAATGTCACATGAACATAAAGGCCATACTGTGACATACCGTCCTTTAGACATTGTACGTATGTACAGCAGAGGAGCTCAAACATTTTCATGTCACGGACTCCAGAGTAAAAAATCATTACAGGTCATGAACCCTTATTTGACTTTATCCCGAGGACTCAGGGAGGTAAGATCTTTGTTGTTGGATGTGTTTAGATTTTTACTGCCTACACTTTATCCTCATGAATATAGCTATTTAGGGCATTTTTGTATTGTAATTATAGCATTCCATTGTGTGTGATCCAGAGTTACTGATTATCTTTTTATATCATTGATATCAGCCTCAATGTTAATGGTTACTCTCCTGCAGGCGCAAACGAACTCTGCTAAGTTATTATTTAAATTGTTACTGAAACACAGGGCGGCTCATTCAAATCACTAACTGCTGTCATTCATTACGAATATCTGCAAATTATCATTTATACATTTTTCTTCTGATCCTTTTTGGCTGGAGCTCAGTGACAGAACCAGATTTGCTCTGTTGCTGACTAACACTCAGGCCACACTGCGGAACGACTTGCTTTTCATTTTGGCGCCCACGTTAACTTTCAGCACAGTTTCAATGTTTATCTATTGAATATGTCACAAACATTCTTATTTGCAAGACTTTTTGTACCAATTTCAAAGTAATAGCACTCAGCGTTTCTGTTGACTGACCTTTGATTGTTATTGCAGGACTGGAAGATGCATGGCTTCATACCACAGTGTCCTGCCATTTAGTCGAGTACATAACCCGACTTCTATTGGAGGTAATACAGTAGTTATACCAGCTCAGACACATGCGACTTGCTCGTCCAAGTAGTGAGACACAAAGCAAGGTACATTTTCACCAACGTCCTGAAGTAGTTTCAAGCTGCTTTTAACGTTATGTGCGTCTTTTCGTGTCCCTTCGTTCGCCACAGCGTTGACTGGAGCTTGGGCAGAGTTCAAAGAGTCATTTTTTGGAACTTTCAATCCATTCCAATCTGAAGTGATTAACGGCCAGTAAGATAATGTCATTTAAGCAATGAAAAAAGTTGAGTTCATCTTTCACAATAATTTTGCCATCAATAGCTTTTTAAATCTCTGATTTAGTTTAACGTCTAACAGCTGCCTCCGCCATCTTGCCTTTATTCTTCATGTAACTTGTTTAATTTCTTTTTAAATGCTTCTATTTTGTATTGTGTTCTGGTGTTTTTACAGTTTGTTGTAATGTCTTTTTTATTTTATGTAAAGCAGACATAACATTACCTGTGGGGTAAAGCAGTCGTCCTCCAACCAGAAGGTCGGCAGTTCGCTCCCAGTCTTTCCCATCTGCATGCCGAAGTGTCCTTGGGCAAGATGCTGAACCCCCAAAAAGTGCTGCTAATAGATGCACAGCATGAATGTGTGTGTGAATGGGTGAATGTCAAACTGTAATGTAAAGCACTTTGTGTGGTCATCAAGACTAGAAAAGCCCTATATAAATACAAACCATTTACTTTGAATTGCCTTGTTGAAATTTGCTGTACAAATAAACTTTGGCATTAAGCATTTTTGACAACTGTCATACTTCCATCTCAAGTTGTATGTCTCCAGGGACTTAATGAACCATAGTATCCCCACACAGCAGTTAAATCATCTGTTAATCATCTGGACTTTTTAATAATATCTGTAATGGCTGATCAAGGCTCCTGGTGTCACTGTGAGCTCATGCTTTCATTGTAGGCCGATACAATTAATTAGCTTCTGAAAACAAGAATGCTGTTCTCCTGTATATTCGTTGTTACGTCTACTTCAAAACTATATATCAAGTTAATCTCTGTTGTCAAAAAATGATGTCTCTGTGCAACTAAATGCCACAGCAAATATGTTTGGTACGAAACATAATTGGGATCAGATTGTGTTTGTTATAAACATTGTGAGGTTATGTTATTAATTTAAGTATTTGGCAAGTTGGCAAATATGTAGGATGATAGTGGTAAGTACCAGTAAAAAGAAAACACATTGCATTATTGTAATTATCACACTTAGGTGATAAAACCAGCTCTTGACTTCATAAGATATTAGCTGGATGTAGCCTGCAGCTGAATGTTTTGGATGGCATATTTCTTTCATTTCCACTTCATACAGACAACATATCATGTAAACAGAAACAATGGATTACTTAGTGTGTTCTGCAGTCAACACCTAATACTAACCTGAAACACTCAAACTACTCACTACATGTTGAAGGTCTGCACCTGGCTTATGGGCCACAAAAAAACAGGAAAAAAGATACGAAAAATTAAGCCCTGAATGGCTCTGAGAGGGATTTGATAGATTTATATTGACACACATTCCATTGACAAATTGGCTGTTTCTGCGTTGTTGCCAGAAACCTGCTGGTTACCTTGGCGATGACATTAAACCCAGTGAAAACAGCTCTTTACGTGTGATGAAGTCAAACAAAGATGACACACTGTACCCACCGACTATATCTAAGGAATAGGAAGCAAAATGTCAAGCATTTCAAAAGAAAGCTGTTGTAAACTGTGGTTACGGAGACTCTAACAAATCACTGGCCAACACTGAAGGTCTCTTTGTTCCGACCCCTCTTGGTCCTCACTAAGTGAATATTATGGGTCTGAGTGAAAGGAAGGAGAGTGAGATGTTTTTTATTTTGTGTGTGTGTGTGTGTGTGTGTGTGTGTGTGTGTGTGTGTGTGTGTGTGTGTGTGTGTGTGTGTGTGTGTGTGTGTGTGTGTGTGTGTGTCCCTACTTGAGCTCTGTGTGTGTTTGGCACAGGGGCCTCAAAAGACCGCAAGGAAAAGAAAAGGCAGGATCACAACAACTATTTGGTGCTATAGGGGTGTGAACTGGCACATGCTCTTGGCAAGGGCACAATGCATGGTGGGATGGCAGTAACCAGAAGCCCCCTGACAGGGACAGAAGCTGCTAGTTGGGGCCGAGACCAGCGTCTCTGCGGGGCCACAGGGGAAGACGGGAGAAAGAGTAGATCAGAAGCAGAGGGGAAAATTGAGACAGATTTTCTTGCAGGTGTTAAGACAATAGGCCGACAAGTGATCTAATTGTTGGAGCATGTTTGGGAAGAGTGTAGCGGGGGTGGGGGGTGGGGGTGGTGTTCAATTGGGTGGGGATGGAGGTTCAGAGATGACAGACAAGCAATTTATACTCCACTGTGTGAAGAAGGCAGCGTACTGGACGATGCTCAGTTGTATTTTAGAGTTTTGGTGAACTTTTTTTAATTCTAAAAATAAAGAATTCTTTGAAATTTGGTATAGATATGGTGCCAAGAGGCAGATTCTCATGACCTCCGCTCCCCTTTAAAATGTATTGGCACCCCCCCCCCCCCCCCCCACACACACACACACACACACACACACACACACACACACACTGACTTTGCTGCTCTCTTCTCTTTCTCTCTCTCTCTCTCTCACTCTCTCACACACAGACTCAGCTGATACGCAGAAGTTTAAACACTTCATAGCTGCGCATTCATCTGCCCGTTCCGCTCGCTCTCTTCCTCTCTCTCTTTCTTGTGCTGACACACACACACGCACTGACACACACGCACTGACACACACAAACAGTGTCATCGGACACCTGTGTAAAGTCAGACTGGGTAAAAACAACAGAATTTGTAAACTTAGACAATGTATGGAGAGCCGGAGGAGATTTGGCTGGATTCGGTTGGCAGTGCGCAGCTTAAATGATAGAGACACAGAGAGGAGCAGTAAATTACTGACAGAGCCGGTAATAACTGTAATACATAACTTTTTGACGGTCCAAACATGTATGAAAAGACAAAATGAACACAGTAGGCGGATTACTTGATCACTATAACCAAATTATTTAAACAGTATTTGTTTGGGAACGATTCTGTCCCAAGCTTTTTGATCCATATAAACGGTCGACTGCTATATCTGTGATCACTATGAGTGGTTTCCACTGTACTTTTTTGGAACGGCAAAGGAGAGTTGTTTTCCCGTGTGTGGCCTGAGCCAGAACTTGCTAAAATGTCAGCAATTTGGCAACTCATGCTTGGTAGTCCCATTAGTGAAACTGCAACATGTATTGTATGCTTCAGCTATAGGCCGTACATTAATGACAGCAAGATAATTTGCTATTTTTAAATTGTACTGGTATTGGTTCGGTACTCAGTGTCGGCTGATACACAAAGTCTAGTTATCAGACTCGGTATCATGAAGGGAAAAATGGAATCAAAACTTTTCAAATCACTAGTAGCACGTTAGCATGCTGACATTTCCAATTAAGGATAATTTTAGGATTATGCTTCATTTAAAAAAGAATGTTTTTTCTTTCCATTATTTTTATATGAATGTTTTTTCAATACTTATTTCATCCTGGTAGATTTATTTTTCTTCATTATGATCCTACATGAGGTCAAACCTCAGTGCTGCAGTACTTCCTACTCATACCACATATGCAGTAGTGTATTAGTACACATTGTATTACATTAAAGGTGCAGACCTTTAACACAGAAACACATTTACACACAACCTAATCAACAAGCCCCACTTTAAATTATTCAGAAACACGGCTCGGCCCTATCCATATTCTCTGGTGAGAGAGGCCAGGATATATTTGGAACATCACACTTTTAAGAGCGTGAGCTTCAGCTCCCCTGGGTCATTTTCTGCTCTGGTCTTAATTGAGAGTGTTCTGGAAAAATCATTACTATATTAATGATTTAACACAAAGTAACTACCTGCTTTTTTCCAGGAGGAAAGGGAGATTTGCTTCGAATCAATACCCATGCACGCTCATTATAAGGGGGGTAAAGTTATAGTAATTAGGCAGACACCAATAACTTTTTAATGATCTTTGTTTTTAATTGCATATTATCGGGTTGCACAGTCTGTGTGTTTATACCCAAATATAAGATAATGGTGAGGGGTGAAGTAGATTAAAGAGAGGAGGCACCTGCAAGTTTTTTAGTATTTTACCTTAGTGGCAACAACAACAGCACTGATACTTTACAGCATGGGGGAGGAGGTCGACATGAATGTGACCCCTCTTGTCTTTTTTTATGCATCAGTTTCCAGTAATGGGCATAAACACTGTCCCTGGGTTGTTTTGAAATATTTGTGAGACGATACTTCCCTCCCTGCTGTCCTTTTGGGTGAGGAAGTGAAAGGACTGTGGGGTGAAATATTCGAGGGAGGTTAGGAGAAATCAAAAGATTAACATGCGAGCGGAATGATGGCATTTTACTATCACATGCTTCTTTTCTTTGGTAACAAAAGATTTCCTTTTCGTTTCAGCAGACCGCAGGCTGTGTGAAGTGCCAGTGTTTACTAGGAAAGGTACCATTTTGCTACGATGAGAGGAAAAGCAATAAAAATATGAATGAAAATGAGGTTAAATCCAACAGCAGTGGAGGCCATCTGTTAGCTCTTAAAGGGGAAGTGGTCTCCTCAAAGCAGCGGAGGGGTGAGTGTCTGAGAGAGAATAGGGAGGGTGGGGGGGGGGGGGAGGCTGGGTAAATGTGGTGATAGAAAGCACCCAGGAATGCCAGGCTGGCAATCAAGGACTGCTCTGAATAAGTGAGCCAGCCAAGACCTTTTTTTCTTCCTCTACTTCTGCCCAATCCCTTCTTTTACCCCCCCCCCCCACCCCACTCACCCACCCAACTCCCTCCCTCCCTTGGCCTGTTCTCCCTGGCCCGCTCCCCAAAAAAACTGCAGCAGATTGTCAATTCAATGACTCCCCTGTCAGGTGATTATCTAGGAGCTTTAATGTAATCTTCCACTCACTCGTACCATATTTCAATTACGACTGCCATTGTGAAACAAGCTGCATATTCAATTCACCGATCGGCCCGCCGCCGCCTCAACAATGTCAACTGTAAAAGAACGCCAGCTGAAGGCAATTACGCATGTTTTCAGAGCCAATTATGATCGCTCTCACGGCGACGGTTATGCCACGAGCAAGGGAGTGTTCAGAAATTTTTAATTTAATGACAATATGCTCGTGGTAGGTTTCGGCGCGCCGCCCCCACTCCCCCGGCCTGCCATCTCGGCATCCACAGAGGGGACCATTAAGGCAGATAGGAGAAGATTATGACCTCTCTCAAGGGCCACGCTGGGAGCACAGGGAGGCTCTCAGCAGTGCAGGGTGGAAGGCATCCACTCATCCTCTCCGCAGGATCACAGCTGGCTGGGCCGAGCGAGAGAGGAAGGCTGGTTAGCTCGTCTTCCAGTTTGGACTGTGCCTGCAGAGGGAGCATAAACTCACACATTCCCACAGCAGGCCACAGACTGAGAGATGCTGTAAAGAGAGATCAGAGTCCACTCGGCGGGAACTCTTCCTTGACATTTCTGAGACACATGGCTCATCAGATCATTGGGTCTGAAAGCTTTCGGAAAGTGGTTTTGAGCTTGTTTTCAACGTGTTTTGCTTCAAACTCTGAAAACTAGTTCAAGTACACAACACAATATTGATTGAGTAAAAAAGTGTTTCGTTATAACGCAATTTCTTATTAATAAAGATCATTTTTACTGAATAATTTATTTAGTTAATTGAATGTCATAAAATACTGAAAATGCCCTTAACAAGTGTTGCAAGGTCATATCTGAAAGTTGCTTGTTTTGTCTGTCAATTCAATGCTGTTAGGTTCGATATAAAATTCATAAATAAATGAATTAATTAGCTTTATTTACATACAACTTTTCAAAAACATGCTTTACAGAAGACTTAATGTAAGATAAATATAAAACACAAAATATATTTACATATTGAATACACATTACATAAGATAATGCTAAGAAGATGCTATTTTTTGTAAAAATGTTGATAGATAAATAAGTAATAATTTAATATATATTAATAATTCTCACGCTCAAAAAATCTGATAACTATTAATTGTTTAACTCTAAAAAGGAAACCAAGAGCTGGTTCTATTCTTTGCTCATAATGACCTGATTATGCAGCTACAGGCTGTGGATTACATCAGATTTGTATTTACCATCTCAGTGATGGAGAACATATTGTTCATAGTTTTGAGCAACAGATTTAAACGCTCCATTGTTCAAACAGAATGCAGGTTAGATCCGAGCGTCCCTCCCTCCCCCACTGGGATGTTTGTATAAAACCCAGTCAGTTCTCAGGGGTAGAGGTTGACAGGAGAAGACATCACCCTGGTCCCTGGGAGATTGGCGAACACAACACATATATTAATGCATTAAATGTGTTGACTGTGTTCAGCCCAGGGATGTAGGAGGAAGAGAGAGAGAGAAAAAAGGTTAGGGGGAAGAGGAAGAAGAAGAAAAATAAAGCTGTTGTAATGTATGGTGTTGTCTTGTATAGCGTGTCTGGCAGCGGAGGGGCGGGGTTCGGAGGAGTGTCGGCCAGATTATAAGGCCTGTGGTGAGAGATGAGGGATGGCCGACTTGTAAACAAGTGACAAGCGTCCTGGATGACAATTCCTAATCCATCATAGTGCTGTCAGCGGTGACCGGCGAGGTGACGGACAGGACCCAGGAGAGGAGACAGCTGCTCCACGTCAATCCACATCATAATTTGAAAAGCTTTTCCACATGAGCTGAAACAGACGAAAAAGAGAAGGAGGGAAGAAGTCATGCATCCCACTATCTGCAACCTCCTCCATCTGCCTTCCATCTCCCTCCTCTCCTCCGTCTCACTTCTCCTCCTCCCTGCTGCTCAGGACTGAGATAATGTAGCATCCTCCTCTTTTTCACATAGGAAACCATGTATGCGTTAATTGACTTTGGTGATGGGACTATAATCAGATAAAGAGTGCATCAATGTAAATGTACACAAGACATTTAGAAAATGCAATCACCCCCTTATGGATGTGTTCATCATACTGTACAGACATATATGTGTGTAATAACTTCCGGGGATGTGGGAAGACAGGAAGAGTTAGTTAGTTTGTTGATGAGCAGAAGTTACCTTTTTTAACTTGAGCTTTTTTTCCTAGTTCAGAAACATGTCATCAACAAAGTCACTAATGCTGATTCTTTTTTAGCCATTTAGTTTATTGTTTAGTCCCACAGACCCTTATTGTGTAAATGACTGTAATTGCAAAATACTTTAACTTATTTACCATGACTTTAAAACCTAATATGTAGAAAAATACTGGAGGTGTTTCACTTCTCTTTGCCACAAAGTGGTGCTGAACATTTGATGAAGGTGCCAAAAAAAAAAGACTTGACAATAAAGTAAAGTTATAACAGGAGATGAGGAAATATTTCATCTTGTATATGTTGCATGCTACACTTACACCAAAAGTTGCAAAAGCTCCAAGTTAGTCTTGCATTCAAAATGCGTAAAGTACAGTAAATTAAAGTTCATAAATAATGGCAACGACATGTAATTAGAGAATAAAAATGAAAAGTGCTCATTATGCAGACTCCTCCATGTGGATATTACAGTTTAATATTGTTAAACGTTGGGCATTCATCTGTGAAAAGCAGTTAAAATGATTAAAATTCTCATTTTACCTGCTTCATATACTTTTTGTTGTTTAACAGTGAGTAAACTATTATTATTATTTATTATTATATATTATTATGTAAAAAGTACACATTTTTTTCTTTGGAAAAGTAAACGAGTATCTCAGAATTTTATTCATGTGTAGAATAGGAAATACTTAGAGTAGATGAGTTATGCATGAACAAATACATGTGTTTATTTTCCACAGAGTCATGTGCAGATCTGCATGTTGTTGGACTGTGGGAGGAAGACAGTGCCTGAAGAAAACCTGCATATACACGTGGCCAACACGCAAACTCCATGCAAACCAAACCAACTTGCTCTGAGGCGACGGCTGCACCATCATACCACATTCTGAGATCCTTTAAAGAATAAAATGTCATTTTCTGCAATGACATTTTTTTATACATGTCTTTGGCTCAAAATCCTATTCATAAGCAGTTATAATAAATATATATTACAGCTACAATATGCTAATTTAAGGTTAGAAGTAAACACAATCTAGACTATAAGTACAGATATGAGATGTTCATTAACACCAGGAGTAAAGAGGCCTCTATGAGTATTAATCTTCCTCTTGGCTGTCGGCCGGCTGATTTAGTCGCCCATGTTGGGTCAAGGCCCTCATTCTTTTCTTAAAGCCCTCGCTTCCCTGCCAAACCGGGATTTCCGATTGAGGGGCCTCAATAACAACTTTGATGTGGACAGCGTCCTAGAGAGTGAAGTGAAAGGCAAGAGGGAGGAGGGTCGCACAATGGCCTGACCTTCCTCCTCCTGCATCTGCACACATCACACTCTAAATGGTCACATTGATGCTGCCGCTTAGCTCTTTGCTGCGAGTCCTGATGGAGCCAACACTGGGGACTGGGACACAGCGAAGCCTGGGCACCTGCCAACAGACAGGGACAAATTGACTGAGATCAAGCCAGCTCTTATTGCATTTAACCTCCTGCACTTACCAGTTAGTTCTGCTTAAAGCAATGAATTAGTAAACTGCAAAGGAAAGCTAAACAGAGCTGCTAAAACAGGCTTGGAAAAACAGGGCCCGGTTATATTTTCTGTGTCATTATTTTAATTCAAATTTATATTGTTTACTGATTATTTCCCCCTACCTTTTTACTTTTTTCCATTTCTATTCAGACCCATTTTATCCTGTAATGCCGAGCACAATCATTGAAATTTTTGGCCTTCGGTCTTTTTGGCTCAGTTCACAGAGACACTTCTGAATAACTGCTCGCATTGTGCCACAGGCATTGTCACTCTTAGTGATGAAGGTGAAATTAAAAATCCCCCCAAAACATGTTTTATTTTACTTGAACAACTTAATGAAAACAGCTCACAAAGACAATTATTTTCTATAAAAGTTGGAGCCGGCACTGTGTCTTATGATTGAAGGGAAAGGTTTATTTTTTCCTTTAGGGGGAACTCAGATTGGGCCGTGACATGCTTCACCTTCACTAAAGTATATGGCTTTTGTCAAGATGGCCTTTATCTTTCCAGGTGTATTGGAAATAAGAGAAAAACACTTTTAATGATGTCACAGAGGGAAAAAAGTCTGTGAGTTTAAATCTTTAACTGCAAGAAATTAGCTGCTTTGAGACATGCACTGAACTCCGGAGAATCTCTGGAGGGGCTGTATGTGAAAATGCAAATGTGAGTGACAAGCTCTGGACTTTCTCTGACCAGTCCCCTTGTAAAAACGCTGGAGAATGTCCGAATGAGCTGATGTGAGAACACACAGGACGCAGGAGATCCTCCACAGGAATCACTGCAAGCGAATGAGGATGTTGATGACGTTTCTAATTTGCAACAAACAAAAAAATATATAAACATACAAATATCCACGGATGAAAAAAAGGTGCCACATGCGTAGAGGATACAGACGAAGATATCAAGAAAGCTTTTGGTGTTGACGGGCTGTGAACAAAAACACGTGATATCCGCAGCAGAATCGAAGTTACGTCCCATCTTGCACCACCCCTCACCTGAACGCTCCTTTGCTGTTGTGAACGAGTCTGAGCGCAGAATCTTCTGCTGTGTTGTTCATGTGTGATAAGCGAGAATGTCCGGACCCAATCATGCGGACATCCTCCAGAGTTCATGTCTGAAAACAGCTGTTGTTTGATTACTGTCACTGCCAAGTTTAACCTGCCACCTTCTGACCTTTACGCTTTACAACAGTTCCTGATTCTTCTCCGGCACACCCATAATCAAGCCACCCCATGGATGTTTTTCTGTATCGCAGTCATACATGTAAGGTCACCACGAGACAAGAGTGGGAAGAATCAGGGAGCAAAAGGCAAAATGTGTCGATTTAAGCAAGAGGGTAATAGGACGAGGAAGGGTGGAAAAAATCAATAACAACATAAAATTGATTTAGCGCGTGTCATAAAACATAAGTAAGTGCTCCGAGATGGAGAAAACTGGAGTCTCAATTTAATCTGCGCAAGAGCTTCACTGTACAGATGAAGTGATGTGAAGAGAGAGAGAAAGAGAAAGAAGGCAGAGTGCGCAGGAGGCAAGGAAAAAGAAAAGGAGGAGGGAGGACAGAGTGCCCCCCCCTAAGATAGAGAGAGAAAGATACAATAAAATCTAAAAGACAGACACTTAATTGTCATATTAAAGACTCTCTCCAGTGCTTGGCAGAGTGGAAGGTTAGCTCCCATTCATCATCCGCCTAACAGCCACTTGAACGAAATCACAATTAAAATCTGCTCAATACTGTCCCTGGGACGTTTTGCGAGCATTAATTTTTTCCCATTGATCCTCCACCCCCCATAAATCAGAAATGTTGCAGCCCATGTAATGGTTTATGGAGAGAGGATTATGGTGTTATGAAGCTAATGTAGCAGAACCGTCTCATTTACACACAGCCTCCCCGGCCGTCGTACAGCGGACAGAGTTATTACACTATTACGCAGCCGATCACAAACACAACACACTGACACTGTTTAAAAGCTACACGGAATTGGACAATACAGTGGATTTATAACGCTTATGATCATAATAGCGAGGAGTTTGTTTATCGGCAGTACTGTGAGCAGGTGGTACTAGTGGGGATGCGCATTAGATGGAAACTGCAGTACCTAAAGGGGAATTTCAGCAAAAATATAATAATCCATTATAATAAATAAAACTAAAAATTTGGCTTTGTTGTTTTTTCCTCCATGTAATATCTCCTCAATCAGATAGTTCTGCTTTTACCGTCCAGATCTTCAGACATATGTCTTAAAAAGGGATTTCTGCCAATGTTTCTGATTTCTGGGCAGCTGTGGCTCGGGGTCTGGCACAGTTGTCCTTTACCAAGAGGGTCGGTGGTTTGATCCCTGTTTTACCCATTCCACATGCTGAAGCGTTCTTCACCCCAAAATTGCCCCTTCTCAAATAGTGCTGTATGAATGTGTTTGTGAACAGGTGAATGGCAAAACTGTACTGTGAAGCACTTAGAGTGGTCATCAGGACTAGAAAGGCGCCATATAAATAAAGACCATTTACCATTTGGTCAATTTTGGTTTTTAACAGTCACATCATTGAAAGGTTTAACTAAATATACTGAAATGTAACTTTGAATAATGTGCATAGCTAGACTCAGATCAGAGTACCACCAGGGGTAATAGTGAAAATATAATTTGCTTGTTATTTGGGGGAAGCGACCCATAAAACTCATGTGACACACTGTTCTAGCTGTGACGTCTGCTCTATATAAAGATTAGATCTTTTTTGATAAGGTTTGTTATGGGGAGGGTTTTTTATGTCACACCATACCCGTATCCCACTGACACTCATTCACTTATCTCTGCTGTCCTGTGAAAATCTCCAGAACATCAATTCTTCATGCACATAGAAAAGACACCCAGGGCTGAAAAGCTCTGCATCAAATCATGTGTTTCAGATAATTCAATGGATGTTTAATTTATTCATATATTTTTTACTTTAGATAAAGAGGAAATTTCCTAACCTATCGAACACTTGGTCCTTCAGTTTCTCCTGAAAACCATTTTGTGACACATGGTTTTCAGAGCAATGGGACGGTGCCTGTAGAACTGTGGATGAAATCACTCACTTATCTATATAAGAGACAGACAGTAGTTTACTCTGCACTGAGCAGGGAATTGAGATTTCCGACATTGATGAATGATCCTTATCTTTGAATGTATCAATTACGAGGAATTGCATTGTGGGATTGTTAGCAGAAAGTATATAAAGTAAGTAAACTTTCAAAAAAATTCCACTGTGGTTTCTTATTAGAGCTTTCCTCTATGTAGTATAATGCAAATGTCACACTGTGAATTAGTTCACTCAAATACATATTAGTCTGTACGGATGCCTTAACCCCCTAAAAGGTAAAGCTGATGTTAAAGGCTTTATATCAGCAGACCTTTTGACTTATCAAAGTGCAGGTGTCACATGTTAAACATCATTAATAACTCTCAGTAGAGCACATAC